>NC_064836.1:33883619-34186650 GCF_024166365.1 Elephas maximus indicus | reverse complement strand
CAAAAAGCTGGAAGCAGCCAAGGCGTCCATCAACAGATGAATGGTTAAATAAATTGTGGTATATTCACACAATGGAATACTACGCATCAATAAAGAACAGTGACGAATCTGTGAAACATTTCATAACATGGAGGAACCTGGAAAGCATTATGCTGAGTGAAATTAGTCAGAGGCAAAAGGACATGTATTGTATAAGACCACTAGTATAAGATCTTGAGAAATAGTATAAACTGAGAAGAACACATACTTTTGTGGTTATGAGGGGGGAAGGGAGGGTGGGTGGGAGAGGGTTATTTACTGATTAGTTAGTAGATAAGAACTACTTTAGCTGAAGGGAAGGACAATACTCAATACACGGAAGGTCAGCTCAACTGGACTGGACCAAAAGCAAAGAAGTTTCTGGGATAAACTGAATGCTTCAAAGGTCAGCGGAGCAAGGGTGGGGGTTTGGGGACTATGGCTTAAGGGGACTTCTAAGTCAATTGGCAAAATAATACTATTATGAAAACATTCTGTATCCCACTTTGAAATGCTGCTTCTGGGTTCTTAAATGCTAACAAGAGGCCATCTAAGATGCATCAAATGGTCTCAACCCACCTGGATCAAAGGAGAATGAAGAACACCAAGGTCACACGACAACTTTGAGCCCAAGAGACAGAAAGGGCCACAGGAACCAGACACTTACATCATCCTGAGACCAGAAGAACTGGATGGTGCCCAGCCACAACCGATGGCTGCCCTGACAGGGAGCACGGCAGAGAACCCTTGAGGGAACAGGAGAATAGTGGGATGCAGACCCCAAATTCTCATAAAAAGACCAGACTTGGTGGTCTGACTGAGACTAGAGGAATCCCGGCGGTCATGGTCCCCAAACCTTCTGTTGGCCCAGGACAGGAACCATTCCCGAAGACAACTCATCAGACATGGAAGGGAGTGGACAATGGGTTGGAGAGAGATGGTGATGAAGAGTGAGCTACTTGTATCAGGTGGACACTTGAGACTGTGTTGGCATCTCCTGTCTGGAGGGGAGATGGGAGGGTAGAGAGGGTTAGAAACTGGCAAAATTGTCACAAAAGGATAGACTGGAAGGGCTGACTCATTAGGGGGAGAGTAAGTGGGAGTACGGAGTAAGGTGTATATAAGCTTATATGTGACAGACTGAGTTGATTTGTAAAAGTTCACTTAAAGCTCAATAAAATTTATTAAAAAAGTAAAAATAGCTGATTAATTTTAAATGACAATAACACAGTGACAGTTGCCATACTATGGTTGTATATAATAAATATCATTTGAATGACACTATCGAATATTAAAGGATATTTTAAATCCATCCATCCATCCATCCCTGTTGCCGTCGAGTTGATCTGACTCATAGCAACCCTACAGGACATAGTAGAACTGCCCCAGAAGGTTTCCAAGGAGCAGCTGGTGGATTCAAACTGGGAACCATTGGGTTAGCAGCCGAGCTAACACAGACATATCATTGAGACAAAGCAGATAGACCTGAAACCCATGCTACATAAGAAGTAGTGCAAAAGCAGTAGTATAATAATGGAGGCAATTCGATTTGAAGGGCAAGAAATGGTATTTTTATTAATGACGTGCTAAAATCGATCAGCTATTTGGGGAAGAATTTTACAGGTTTCCTCTGTAGCAAACAAATTGTAGAAAGAACTAAGAATTCGAGATAAATTAACAAATGATTATTAAAAGAAATGCAAATGATCATGTGACCTTTAGACAGAGGATTTTATTAAGTCTGAAAGCACTAAATTAATAAAAAATGAATGAGAGAACTGTCTGTATAAAAATGTCCAATTTCTTTAAAATATGATTGAAAGCCACAATAAGATACCACTATAAAAAAACAAACAAAAAAAACCCATTGCTGTCAAGTAGATTCCAACTCATATCTACCCCCTAGTATACCCTCAAAAATGGTTAAAGGCATGGGGTATGTACTGGAAGTTTCACAGGCATTGATTTTCTCGTTGTTCACTGAGCTATCCTTTTAGATTTGTACACTTTGTGCAAGGATGCCCAGTAGCAATGAAGGTGTGCTGCCGTTCAACAGAAAACTACCCTGTGAGGAGTGTGAGTAGTTGGTGGCCTTTGAATAAACCACAGTATTCACACCAAGGCCACACCCAGTCTGAGCTGTCTCCAGCCTGCGGCTGACCACAGTGGGGTGCCAACCATGGCCACTTCTACCCTGCTCAGGATCCCTTTATGGTGCAGTCTTTGCTCTGGGTTTCCTTTCACCCAACCTGAGACTTTCTCCAAGCTTCACTGTAGTCTGAGGCTCTCACTACCCAAACCTTCCGCATTTTTCTCCTTCTCATCACAGGTCTCAAGCCTGTATTATGGCCTGTGGTCTCTCCCTTCTTATTCTTGTTCCTTCCCCCTTGTGTTTTTCATAAGTGTATCCCCTGTTAATTCTCTTGTACTTCTATTCAATCCTACAGTAAGCTTTCTGGAAGAACTAAACTGTTACATTTGGAGCAGGACTTATCTTATAAAGCAGGTAGTAATATGTATGTATGTATGGATGGATATATATATGTATATATGAACTACATCTCTCACCTCCTATCTTGCAAAGATGACACCATGTTGTGTGATATGTGGGGCAAGGATAGTCCTTAGAAGAAGGTTTCCTAATTGCCAAAGGCTTGTTGAAATATTAACCTGGGAGAATGCCCCAGAGACAGGGAATCCCATTGTTAATTCAGTGATTGGGGCATTTCAAAAAATGGAGGGGAAAAGTTGCATTGACACCCACAGAGGGATAGTGGGCATCCCTGGGTGGTGCTTGGCTGCTAACCACAAGGTTGGAGGTCCACCCAGAGGTACCTCAGAAGAAAGGCCTGGTAGTCTGGTTCCTAAATATCAGCCATTGTAAACCCTATGGAGCACAGTTCTACTCTGACACAGATGGGGCCACCAAGAGTTGGAATGAATTCATTGACAACTGCTTTTGTTTCTTTGTTTTGGAGGGATAATGTCTTAGTTATCTAGTGCTGCTAAAACAGAAATACCACAAATGGATGGCTTTAACAAACAGGAGTTTATCCTTTCACAATCTAGCAGGCTATAAGTCCAAACTCAGGGTGCCAGCTCTAGGGGAAGGCTTTCTCTCTCTGTCTGCTCTGGAGGAAGGTCCTTGTCATCAATCTTCCCTTGGTCTGGGAGCTTCTCTGTAAGGGAACCTCAGGTCCAAAGGACACACTCTGCTCCCGACACTGCTTTCTTTGTGGTATGAGGTCCCCATGTCTCTCTGCTTTCTCCTCTCTTTTACATCCCAGAAGAGATTGACTCAAGATACAACCTAAGCCTATAGATTTGAGCCCTGCCTCATTAACATAACTGCTGCTAATCCCATCTCATTAACATCATAGAGATTTACAGCACATAGGAAAATGACATCAGATGACAAAATTGTGGACAATCACACAATACTGGGAATCACTGCTTAGCCAAGTTGCCACATATTTTTGGGGGACACAATTTAACCCTTGACAGATAATGAGGAACGGAGGGCTGTTAAACACTTAAGACAAAGTGTACAAAGAAATCCCACAGTGGGAGAATAAACACAGCTCAAGCACCTAATCTAATAGAGTTCTAGAACCCTGGAAAGTATTGAATGTCTAAGCAAGGCAGGTCTCTTATGCTAAACCCAGAGACTAAATTGGAAAAATTGGAGATCCCGAAATATAGGATGGGCACCTCAGCATCAGGGTGATGCTCCTAGGGATTGTGATACTAAAGAATCTCCTGAACCCTCATGTCCTGTGAAGGTGATCTACATCTTCATGCCTAAAATCCAAGTGACTCTCCAAGTTCAGCACTAATAGACGATTAGCTAGAATTTTTGTGTTAATTAGATCAAAATATCAAGAGAGAGAATCCACTTGGTTAGAGACTATGGAAGATGATGAGTTTGCGAGTGGGCAGGCAAATCAATAGATGTTTATTATGTGATTTCAAAGAGCGTTGCTGGTGTGGTGTAGGCAGATTCACTCACACTGAGGAACAATTTTAGCCTTAGGGCATATAATACTCACCATAGAAGCAAACACACAGAGATGGGGTAGCAGGGAAAGGGTAGTGTGGAAGACTGTTCTGAGAGGAGGCAGGCAGCCCTTGAGTTTCGCCTTGAAAACTCAACAATTCCAATTTTCTACAAATGGAAAAATGAATAAGTCTGAAGGAAATGAATAAGCAAGGGCAAAATTCAACATCCTTTTAAGGAGAAGTTAATTCGGTACCCTGACACATATCACAGAGGAGGCGATAAAGCTAAAAATGTAGACTGGAACAACGTTGACCTACAAGATGCCAAGTCACATAAAGCATAAAGCAACCCATCATCACTTGCAGTTATTTTATAGTCCTTTATACAAAGTAATAAATAATGAAAAAGGAGGGTGAGAAGAATTGATGCCTTGCAACTGTGGTGTTGGGGAAGAATATTGAATATACTGTGAGCTGCCAAAAGAACGAACAAATAAATCTTGGAACAAATACAAATAGAATAGTCCTTAGAAGTAAGGATGGCAAGACTTTGGCTCATTACTTTGGACACTTCATCAGGAAAGGCCAATCCCTAGAAAAGGAAATCATGTTGGGTAAAGCAGAAGGCTAATGAAAATGAGGAAAACCCTCAATGAGATAGATTGACATAATAGCCATAACAATGGACTCAAATATACTAATAATGATGGAGATGGTGAAGGACTAGGTAATGTTTTGTTCTATTATACGTAAGATTATTGTGAGTCAGAGCTGACTTGATGGCAACTGAGAACATATAATGTAAAATATGACCAAGAGAAGCAATAGTCCTCTCTATTTTTTACTTCCCAATCAATATTCAGGGAAAAGTTTCCATATGTGCTTCAGCCCTGACCCTATCCTATAGGAGAAACATATGCCTCTGTAACGATATAACATGCAAATCACTTAAAACTGGTGGTGTTTGAGTTAGATGCAAAAATATGTCCCTTTTTAGCCAGAGGTAATAATGTATGGCTTAGTTTAAAGAGCATGGTGACATTGTGATGGCAGTTGGCCTCTGTGTCTTGGCCTTGTTGCATGTAGTTTGAGTATTTTGACTGCTGAATTATGTCACATGCAGTACATTTACGGTCAACTGATGCACAAAATCACTAGGTGTCCTTTTCTGTTGCCCTCTCTTCAGGCAGCTGTCACATTCATCATAGTCCCATCAGGTTCTCCTAAAGATGCATTGACCTGGCCAGTTGACATAAAGAGGTGGTAAAGAACTAAGAGCATGATTACGTGGTCTTGTGAATTGTCACAGTAATATTCTCACCTTGTCAAGGCAAGGAATGTGGGGGTTTTCTTTTAAGACAACAAAACTCAACCAGATGTTTTCTTTCATAGAAGAGTTTCCTTTCTAGCCATGAAAACTAGCCAGATTTCTAAAGAGAAGATAATCAAATTCCTTGAGACATATTACACAAATGAAAGGTTAAATAAGTGCATCTTTATTTGGGAAGGGGGGGCAACAAGTAAACAGTTCGAAAAAAAAAAACATAAAATGTTGGATCTTGGAATATAGTGTATTTCAAGCTGGCTCAGTCAAATGTTCAAATAACAAAAAATTGTGCTTTCGTATAAACTATTCTAGAATATAGAAAAAGTAATGACACTTCCCAGATTGCTTTCGAAGGTGGTTGACACCCAAATCACACAGGGCTATATGCACAAAAGGAAGGTAACAGGCCAATCTCATTTTTGAGGGAAAAAAAAAATGAAATTTCACAAATAAAAAGACAATATAGACATAAAAATCCATCATAACCAATTTGGTTTTAACCTAAGAATTCAAGGATGGTTTTGTAGGCAATTTATGTGCCTACCTGTCGTTTGCCTCTTCGTCTCCTGCTAATAAAACTTTATTTACTTAGGTAAGCCATTCCCCCTTTAAAGTTCCCTTGCACATCTTCCCTTGCAAGGACTCCATATGACATAGTTTTGGCCAGTGAGATGTTGTCTCATCTGGATGAGCGTTTGAGCAGAAACCAATTTCTTTTGCAATGAAAGGGGAGAGGTGTGCTGGGACCACCCTTGCTCATCTCTTTATTTCCTGAATAATGATATGGGGCCTGAAGATCTTGTGACTTCAGACTATCAGGTAAAAACATGAAGGCAAAATGCAATAAGCTAAAAGTGGCATAGTGAAAAGATGAAAAAGCCTGGCTTCCTGATCACTTGTGTAAGAAATGAATCAGCTTCATCTCCTACCCATCCCTGGACTTACTGGTATGTGAAGGAAAAGAAAAAAAAAAAAAAAGCTTAAATTGTTAGTTTTATTTTCTGTTAATTTGCAAATGAAAGCACTTCTAACTGGTAAATAAAAATTAACATCAATAAATCTAGTGATGTATTTTACCACATTAATAGACTAACACGAAATCAGAGGGTCATCTCAATAGATACAAAGAAAAGATGTTTTTTAAAAAAGAAGACCAATTTATAACTTAAATATTTAGCAAAGTAGGACTCAAAAGAAACTTCCTTATTCTGACAAACAGCATCATATAGTACCATAAAGCAAGCATCATAATTAATGGTGGACTATTAGGTTTGGTTTTTATTAGAGGCATTATCTTAAAACCATAAAGTGGATTTAAAGAACACATAATGCATGAGGCAAGACTGAACTGTGCCAAAATGATAACACTGACTTGTAATCATTGAAAGATGCTGAAGGGACATTTGCTATTTTTCTCAAAGCTTTAGCTGATGTCCTAAAGCTTTGAGAATACTACAAAACCATACTAATATTATAAAGAGATATACCTCTAGACGCTAACATGCAGAACTTACTAAAATATAACCAATCCTCCTTAACCCCATAAAACAAAGAAAAAACCCAAAACAATCCGACAAACAAAAACATATCACCCTCCTTCATCCCATTGAAAAGAGAGTCTAGATTTTATAAGGAAAAAAAAAAAAAAAACCTACTGGTTCTTCGCTTTCCCTAGGTTCAAGGTCAAAAGTCGTCTGGAGCTTCCTGAAATGGCAGGAAGATGCTGATACTTCCGCTGTCTCTCTTGGCAAGCAGCATCATCTTGTTGCACATCTCTAGGGGCATTTACTTAACTTGTTTGGTGCACACGAATTCCATAAACTGTACCATGAGTGCACTCCGACATGCATGCATGTGTTTCCCTGGGTCAAGCAGACATTGTAAACCATATCTGGACTTGAGCTGTCTTGATGTGGTCCCAGCAAGAAGGGCTAGCTGCTGAGCTGTCTCCATCTAGAAGATTTCCAGGAATCAGGAGCTAAGAGTGGGTTACAGGAGGTTAACCAGAGAGTTAACTTTAGGGAATTACAGCGTAGATGTTCTCATCGGAGAAATTTTGAAGAACCCACTAATATAGTTCATGAAAGAGAACATTTGGATGCCTGTCACACTCAGCGACAACAATAACCAAGGGGAATCTGCAAATTACTCCACCTATTTTTGACTTCCCTAGTTAAACATTCTCTTTTCCTCCAACCCAGGAGGATCTAGAATATCAAAACAGTGAGAGACAGAGACAAGACAAACAAAATAAAACCACAAACAGGCAACAAACAACCAGAGTTTTAACCATTCCTCCACTGTGGGTTCCCAGCTGTGGATTAGACCTCAACTGAAGAGGAAAGAATAGCCAGAAAGTATGTATAAGAGGGAAGTTTTATGATGAACACTTAAATCCCTGAAAAGTAATTGTAAGTATCAAAAACAAATTCATATTTGCAGCCAAAAGGTACTGGACTGTCCTTAAAAAAGAGGTCATTATATAGGGGCAGAGAAGGGAAATTTGACATAGCACAAGGGAGTCAAGGATGGCAGGAAAGATAAAGCTGGTTTTGCTTGCATCCCGTAGAATTCAGAAATTTCAAAGCTTGGATAAATTTTAAGAAACTTAAAATACTTTTTAGAGACTTTAAACATTCCAACATGTTCATCTACTCAATGTGAGTAAATTAGATTGAATGTACTGAATTATAAATTATTTTAACAAATTCGATTTTCCTGTAGTCATAGTCATGTTGGGGGATTCAAAAACAAACACAAATATTTATATGATCCCTAGTTCATTTTTCTGCCTTCTAGATGCATTTGACAAGCCACTTATTCTGTTTGGGTCCTAATTCTCATGATCTCTATTTGAATTAAAGGATTAAATCTTGGCTTTGTGTGAAGACTTGGTAAATAAGGTCACCTACACACCAACACCCCAACAATCACGACGATGACACAGGACAGGGCAACATCACCTTCCGTTATACATAAAGTTGCCATGAGCTAGAGCCTATGCTGTGGCAACCAATTAACAATATCCACCTTAATATTTATGGGACCCTGAGTGAATGCGGGGGACATGGGACCCTGAGTGAATGAGGGGGACATGGGATGCTAGCGAGAAGTATGTATCAGAGGGCTGATGTATTTTTTCACACTCTTTCTTAATCTTGTGAGGAATGAAGTCTTTCAGACCTGCACTGGGTAGATAAGAGTTATATTAAAGGAATACCTTTTCTCTCAGTTGTGCTCAGATGCCTCCAGAGTAAGAATAGAAAAGTCTCGTTTTATAGCAAATGTGGATTTTATGAGCACTATATGATTAAATAAGAAAGCTAAGCAGAATCATATGATGCCCATCAATGAGGCTGAGATTCGAAGGCTGACAGCCATGTCTGATACTCCCATAATGGAGGAGAAAAAGGTAAGGAGAGAAGATGAGGGAGAGGAAGCAGGTGAAGGAGAAGAAAGTGAAAGTCTGCACAATTTTAGTTGCTCAGTTTCTGTTAGTTGCTGTTGGGTGCACCGCGACTCGTACGTAGCAACCCGTGTACAACAAAAGAAAACACTGCCTGGTCCTGTGCCATCCCCATGATCGGCTGTGGATCAGACTGTTGTGATCCATAGGGCTTTCAGTGGCTGATTTTTGGAATTACAATAGATCACCAGACTTTTTATCTCAGCCTGGCTTAGTCTGGAAGGTCCGCTGAAACCTATTCAACACCATGGCAACTCACAAGCTTTCACTGATAGGTGGTGGTTGCGCATGAGATGCATTGGCTGGAAATTGAAACTGGGTCTCCCACATGGAAGGCAAAATTCTACCACTGTATCACCAATGCCTCACAGTTGATCAGTAAATTAAAACCCATTACTGTCAAGTGAATTCTGACTCATAGTGACCCTATATCAACCCTATAGGAGAAAGTAGAACTGCCCCAGAGGGTTTCCAAGGAGCAGCTGGTGGATTCGAACTGCTGACCTTTTGGTTAGCAGCCAAGCTCTTAACTGCTGCTCCACCAGGGCGGGCTTCTGATTGCATAGGCTGGAATTCTGATTATCCTTATCAAATGCTCATCAATGACAACAGAAGTTTTATGTTATAAAATCAAGTTTTCTTCTGGCTTCTAAGTCAACCAGTTAAACTACAAAGGTTTAGAGCATTATATGATATTATTTTAATCAAAACCTTATCACATTTACAATAACTTTAGAATATGTGAATCATATTTTTACATTTTACCCATCTGCTTAAATATAAAATCAGAACTAAAGGAATTATTTTGGATATTTTCTGAGCATTTGTTCCCCAGTCCGAGCCTCCCCTCAGAGTAATTAGCTCTGCTTGAATGGAGCCTGTTGTGTTGCAGGGGAAGCTGCAGAGGCCTCTTTAAGGGAAAGGAATGAATATTACCCAAATGCCAAGAACAAAGCCTATTATGTTTAGATTATGACTCTGGACCAACTTAGTCCCACTCATTTACAGTGACTGTTCAAATTTATGAGCTGAAATGTTTACGTGCTGATATCAACTCTGCCCTACTTGGTTGGTATCCTAGGGTATTTGTTGGACTCCTACTTTCGAATGGATTTAGATAAAAGAAACCCCAGAAGGACATCTGACAGGTTTCTTCAAGCTATCACTTTGCTTGGTCTTTGACTGCCTGTTTGTTTTTCTAACTTGTTCAGTTCAAAATACCCTATCATGGTCTTCATAGCCCCCACTAGAGAGAATAAAATGCAATACATCAAGAACCCTTCCACTACACACTTCATGAAATGTGCTATGTCTAACACAGGCAAATCACCAATAAAAAGCAACTAGTAATCTATTAGTTATTAATATTTATCACACATTTCCAACGGTGAATTAATGTATTCCTTGATAATTAATCACGTTCTCCAACTCCTATGATTCTTGAATTTGTTTGGCCTTTGACAATACATAATAAATACTATTTTACTTAATATAAATTTTAATTTATTTTGGGAAAAAAGTAGAGATGACTACTTTTTTTAATTGACAGAACAAATTGTCAGTTGGACTGAACAAACCATCTTTTGTCTTTTAGAATAATTTTATTTCCGTAGTCTCTATGTAACCAACATATTTGGAAGTTGTTCCCAAAAGCCACGGAAAATGATGTCATTCATTCCCCGTCTGATTCAGATTTAATAATTGGTGTGACTTACCCTGATTAAAGACCATGCTACTTCCGCCATCAATTACTGTCGCAGTTTCACTATTGTAGTATTAAAAAAGAAAGAAAGAAAATGGACTCTAAAATTTGTTTCATCATCCACCAGCAGTGGGCAAATTACTTCAGACTTGGCTCTACCTACCCCTTAAACAAAACAAGCTAAACATTCACATCTCTCATCTAATATTTTATCTGAAAATGTGTGTTTCAAAAATAGTAGCAGTTTACCAGTGGGTCTAAAATGCCATCTTACTTCCAAATGGAAGACATGTGACTCATTTTTGGTTAATCATTTTCAGAATTCAAGACTAGAGATGCATCAGACTACCCTATTCAGCTCATTATGTTAAGTCACTGGAGAGTAAGTAGAAAGACTTTTTGTTTGTGAAAAATAAATGGATAAAAGAGATATCTGGTTTTCCATTAGATAAAACCTCCAAAATGCTCAGGATATGACATTCATTGATTTTAAAATGAATCCCAAAGAACCATGTTCTATTTTCCTATTTAAGTATGGATAACGATGACTGATTTAAAAGTTAAACTAATTGTATTTATTCTTACTTAATGACCATGTTAACTATAAAATATGAGCTATGCCATTGCAGGTACCAAATACTACATTGAAAAAGGATTATTTTCAAAAACTGAGTTTACATATAGTATTTAATTAACTATGGAATAGCTATTCTCATAGATTTTGCTACTCTTTTTTCATTTCAGTGTAATAGTGTTTCTTAAACAAAACTTTAGTTACATTTTATGATTGAATATTGTATTTTTTTACAGAATCTAATAAATATGTAACTTCTTTAGAATGATGGTGGTGTAGCACACTCTGCCAGTAGCCATTGAGTCAATTCTGACTCATGAAACCCCATGTGTGTCAGAGTAGAATATGCTGATTATTTGGAAGTAGATTACTAGATGTTTTTCCTGAGGTGTCTCTGATGGACTGGAAACTCCACCCTTTCACTGAGCAACTGAGTTCGTTAAATATTTGCACCAGCCAGGTACTCCATGGCGCACTATAGTGGACCTGTTATTAAATAGATCATTTTTAGTAATATTAAAGAGGAAGAGAAATACCTGTTTCTTTGGACTAATCTGTTGATGATATATTTGTAGTAAACATCTCCTTGGTTCCTCTAGTGAACTGTAATGTATTCATCAGCTGCCTCCCTTTGGACATAAAAGAAAACACAGAAATCTTGCTATACCCCTAATCTAAGGGACACCTGGTCATAAGCTAAATTATGCTAAAGTGTCTGCTATATTTGGATCTTAGAATGTTTGCCAAATGTGTGACTTGTATTAACTATGTATGTTTTTTGGCAAAGCGTTATCAAGTACAGTTGCCTTATATTGCAAACCCTGAGTTTAAGTCTTGTCTTGCTTATGTGGCATATAGAAAATTTATTTTACATTGGCAAGTATTAGTGGGCATGATGACTAATGAAACTAAATATTACTTAATAACAAAATAGACCATTGCACTAAAACCATGTTATTTCTTTCAGTGATATTGGAAGTCAGTGAGACAAATGTCCTCCTTTTAATCAAGTGGAGATAGAGAAGAAGGTGCAAAGCCCGTATTATGCCTGTTACCCTTGTTCTCAAACTCACAGTGTTCATGTATGGTGGATAAGTTTTAGAAACACTTCAAAAATTCCAGGAACTTAAATGGAAGTCCCATTGGGATAACAAAGTACACATGTGTCCTTAACCAAAAAGCTTTTCTATTCTTGTAGAAATGGCCATTCTTGATGGACAAGGCCAACTTGGAAATAAGCACTGATGATGAAGAGAAAGCATCCATCCTGCCAGCCATACTAGCTGAATCAACTTTGTAGACTATTCATGTAACATGTTAAAATACCATAACACTTAACGGAAATTTTCTTGCAAAAATCCTCCATGTTTTCTGTGTTCATTAACAGTGAGTTGATCATTTCTAAAGTGCTTACTTGGTACCTTAAAGCTGTATTAACTTTGTTTATACCAGGTATTTTTCAACTCAGTTCTAAGGATAGGGCTCAAGATGTTTATGAACCTTTTCTGAATGCAAATAAAATTTTGATGGAATAGCTTGTGCATATTTTTTCTTGGAATAAAAGGTCCTTTTTCTTCATCAGAATCCCCAAAGGATTTTGACCCATCCAAAATGTCAGAGCAACTGCTCCGTTCCATTCTGTTCTGGTACCTGGTTAGTTCCTATCATTCTACTCTTCTACAATTACTCTTAGTTGTGCAATTCATCTTGCTCTGGGCACATATTCTGAGTAGTTGAAATGAAAGGCTCGGTTTTAATTGTTTTTGTCCCATGATGTATTTTAATAGTGATCTGGGTAAATCCTAAAACACTATTTTAAATAGAGCAACACCCTAATAAAATATACTTCCATGGAGCTTTGTTAAATATGCCTGTAACAGTATGCTGCTTGTTTCTAAAACTATTCTTTATTTTATATTTCACGAATATGAGAAAATTGCCTTTCTAGCAATTACAATGAGCTCAAGTGTCTCCAGTCTCAGAATGAAACCAGATGTAATTCACAGGTAAGCTTTTTTATAAGACCACTTAAAAATGAACTTTTTTTTCCATACAGCTCCACTGTAATGTAAGTGATTTAAATATCGCGATGATTTATAAGCACAAAATCCATGAAAAAAAGATGAATTTTAAGTAGCAGTTGCATGGTTATTTGAACATATTGCTAACAATTTTTTAACTGTCATTATGTTTTGTTCCTTTATCATTATTTTTGCTCTCTTTAATCTAAAGATTAGCAAAAGATAAAAATACATTTTTAAAGTATTCCTTAGGAACCCAGTTCTTCTTAGCACAGTTACAGAAATATTCTACTAAGTTTCACAACACTGTTACACAGGTTTTTGTAACACGTATTTTCTTGGAAAAAAAAAAATTAAAACACCAGTGATTTGGGCTTACTTTTTTTTTTTTTTTAACTTCTTATTTTGAGACATTTTTAGCTTTCCAGGAGACTTACAAAAATAGTACAAAGAGGTCTAGTATAACCATCATTCAACTTTCCCCCAGGTTAACAATTTATGTAATCATAAAACAAAGAAACTAACTTCTGTAAATTTATATTAAATAAACAAAAAAATTATTTGAATTGTACTAGTTTTCTCACAAACGCTCTTATTTCTATTCCAGGCTCCAATCTAGGATCCTGCATTGCATTTATTTGTGATATCTCATTGTTTGTTTTTAAACTGTGACAGTCCCTTAATCTTCCCTTGTCTTTCATAAGCTTGACAATTTTAAGGCTTGTCAGCTATTTTGTAGAATGTCCCTCAATTTTCATCAATCTGTGGTTTCCCGTGATTATGTTGAGGTTGTGCATTATTGGGAAGGATACCATGGAGATGATATACCCTCCTCTCTGCACCATATCAGGGATTAGATGAAAAAGGGAATACATATGCATAGCTGTTCACCTTAACCTCAATCGCTTGGTTAAAAAGCATCTGCTATTGTTTCCCAATTAAAATAACTATGTTTACACTTATAATTATTAAATATTGGGGGAAGGTACCTTGAGTCTATGCAAGTATCTTGTTTCCTCTTAAACTTTTGCCCTCTAGGTTCAGTATCACTTTGTCACTTTGAGGGCTAAGGTATGCTTGCCCCAATCCATGATATATGAAAGCTGGACAATGAATAAGGAAGGCTGAAGAAGAATCCATGCCTTTGAATTATGGTGTTGGTTAAAGATATTGAATATACCATGGACTGCTACAAAAACAAACAAATCTGTCTGGAAGAAATACAGCCAGAGTGCTCCTGGGAAGTGAAGATGGGGATATTTTGTCTCATGTACTTTGGATATGTTATCAGGAGGGGCCAGTCCCTGGAGAAGGACATCGTGCTTGGTAAGGGAGAGGGTTAGCGAGTAGGAGGAAGAACCTCAGGGAGATGGACTGACACAGCGACTGCAACAATGGTCTCAAACATAAAAATGATTGTAAGGATAGCACAGGGTTATGCAGTGTTCCTTCCGTTGTACATAGGGTCACTATGAGTCAGAAATGACTCTGTCGCACCTAACAGACATAAACGAAAAGATGAAAGGTGAGTGGTTAAATTTGTGTTATTCTAGATTATCAGAAGGGAGGAAGGACTCATCCATCCATTTAGCAAATAAATATTTAGTACACACACATTCTATATATAAGACAATGCACTGCTGCCTTTGGTTCCTGAAAACTAGCTCTTGGAATTCCCCAGCAACTGAGGTGTCTTTGACTCCATGGCAAAGGGTTCGGTTTGAGCTTTTTCTTCTAAAACAGCCAGGCAACACTTAAATGTGTGCAAATGAGTAGGGGTGACATAGACCATACCTGGCAATTAACCTCAGGAAGAGAGGAGGGCATAATTCCATCATGCATATTCAATAATTTAACCAATCATGCCCTGGTATAGCTCGGGGTGGCTAAATAAGAGAAGAGCTGCCTGTGGACCATTGGTCTGAAGAACAGAGTCCTTCTAACTTGTTTGTTCTGACTTGGCTTGGGGTGGCTGGGGATCAGAGAAGGGCTGTGTGTGCACCCTATCTGAGCCACAGAGTCCCAATCCAGGTTTGGGTGGCTGGAGGTTGGAGAGCGTGCTTCTCAGGAGGCTGGTGATATGAACAGAGATGTGGGAAGGTGAGCTTTGTATCCATTTCCAGGTGGGAAATGGATTCATGCTGATTCTTATCACACACTTAGCAATAAAGTTGGGATTTGCCCACTCTTCCGCTTACTTAGTGCAATTAGCACACTATTTGTCTCTCTCTGTGTGTATGTTTGTGAATCTGTATTGTTACTTCCAACTCCCTCCCAGCACCACAGGGTTAATTCTATCTCTCCCCCTTTTCTTACTTAGAACTTTTTTTTATCCTACAATGAGAAATCTGACTGTCATTATTAACAATATATTTGCTCAACCTAGTATAAAAATAATTTCAGAATTACTAATGCATTAGCAGCTAGAATAATGCTTGTATACCATTCATTTTGTGTTTTGCTACGCAATAGCCAGTCATAATATTGTTTTCCAAAATCACTGAGAGCAGTTCCTTTTTCCCCATCATTCAATAAGAGTCTGTAATTCATTTGTAATACAATTAGATTCATTTATAACAAACTGCATTCCAGCTTTCCTCATTGTGCAGATTAATATATTTTTAACATTTATATACAGAAAAAGTTACTTTTTATGCTGTACGGTCTTATGGGCTTTTACAAATGTACACAGCTGTGTGTTCAACACCACAATTCCATACAGATGTGTTCCATCATTCCCAAAATGTTATTGTGCTGCCCCTCCATATTCAATACTTCCCCCCACTGTCCAACACCTGGCCACCATTGATATGCTTTTTGTCCCTATAGTTTTGCCTTTCCCAGACCATGATGTAAACTGAATCATGAAATATATAGTTTTTTGGGGTCTGACTTTTTCACTTAGCAAAATGCATTT
Organism: Elephas maximus indicus; assembly: GCF_024166365.1. Classification (NCBI taxonomy): domain Eukaryota; kingdom Metazoa; phylum Chordata; class Mammalia; order Proboscidea; family Elephantidae; genus Elephas; species Elephas maximus. Next base: position 34,170,626 of record NC_064836.1, on the reverse strand, counting down.
AAGATTCATCCATGTTGCAGTATGAATCAATAGGTTGTTTTGTTTATTGAAGAGCAGCATTCCCATCTGCCAAGGATTTTAAAAGAAGAGAATCAAATTCCAATAGTTTGTACTAGATCACATTTTTTTAATGAAAACTTTCCTGTGTGTTCCAAATTTAAAAGTGTATTTTATTTTGCTTAAAATATGAAAGGAAAAAATTTTTGTTTCCATTTCACATTCCTTCTCAGCTGTTTTCAGCAGAGTTCCAAGAGAAAGTGAATAATTACTTCTTAAATTGACATTAGTGATTGTTGCATAAGGTGTGTGCAGAATTGAGTGTGACAGTAATTAATGAGGAAAAGTAACTATCTTGTTTATAACATTTTTTTAAACTGAAATTTCGCTCAGTAAAGTTATATTCCCCCACACGTCTGTCAGTTTGTTGTACTGTTCTGGCTTTATGTTGCTTTGGTACTGAAAGCTATGCTGCCCGTATTTCAAATACCACCAGGGTCACCCTTGATGGATAGGCTTCAGTGAAACTACCAGAGTAAGACAGACTTGGAAGAAGGACCTGGCAGTCTACTTCTGAAAAAAATGGCCAGTGAAAACGACACGAGTAGAAGCGGAACGTTGTCTGATATAGTGCTGGAAGAGGATTCCCTCAGATTGGAAAGCACTCAAAATATGACTGGGCAAGAGCTGCCTCCTCAAAGTGGAGTCGACCTTAATGAATGGAGTAAAAACTTTTGGGACATTGATTTACTGAGGTGGCACAACTCAAAGTGAGAAGAAACAGCTGCAAATATCCATTAATAATCAGAAAGTGGAATTCACGAAGTATGAATCTAGGAAAATTGGAAGTGGTCAAAAATGGAAACGGACACATAAAGATCAATTATCCTAGGCACTAGCGAGCAGAAGTGGACTGGCACAGGCCATTTTGAATCAGGCAACTATATGGTCTTACTATGCAGGAATGACAAACTGAAGTGGAAGACATCACACCATCGTCAAAAAGGACATTTGGAGATCTATCCTGAAGTACAATGCTGTCATTGATAGGATAATATCCATACCCCTACAAGGAAGACCAGTTAATACAACTATTATTTAAATTTATTCAACAATCACTAATGCCAAAGATGAGGAAATTGAAGACTTTTAGCAACTCCTGTAGTCTGAAATTGATCAAACTTGCAATCAAAATTACTGGTAATTGGGATGTAAAAGTTGGAAACAAAGAAGGATTGGCAGTTGGAAAATACGGCCTTGGTGACAGAAACAGCATGAGAGGTGGCATGATAGAACTTTGGAGCAAAAAAACTTCTTCATTGCAAATATCTTTTTTCACCAACATGAATGGCGACTATGCATGTGAACCTCGCCAGATGGAATGCACAGGAATCAAACTGACTACATCTGTGGAAAGAGATGATGGAAAAGTTCAATATCAACATTCAGAACAAGGCCAAGGGCCAACTGCAGAACAGACTATCAATTGCTCATATGCAAGTTCAAGTCAAAGCTGAAGAAAATTAAAACAAGCCCACAAGAGCCAAAATACAACCTTGAGTGTATCACATTTGAATTTAGAGGCCATCTCAACAATAGATTTGATGCATTGAACACTAATGACCGAAGACCAGGCAAGTTGTGGAATAACATCAAGAATATCATACATGAAGAAAGCAAAGGTCATTAAAAAGACAGGAAAGAAAGAAAAGACAAAACGGATGTCAGAAGAGACTCTGAAAATTGCTCTTTAATGTAGAATACCTAAAGTGAACAGAAGAAATAATGAAAGAGCTGAACAGAAGATTTCAAAGATTTACAGAGCAAATTAGAGACTTTAACACTAAACGAAGAGAGAGAAATGTCCACCCAGCCTCCAGCTGTACCACTTATCTTTACCTGCTGTTCCAACTCCAGCCACCATGTGACAGCAAACTTGAGAAACCTGGAGCCAGAAGCACCCTGATGAGCTATTCCTGAATTTCTGACTCATAACATCATGACTCAAATGAAATATTTACAGTTATATAAAGGCACTGATTTTAGTGTAATTCGTTATGCAGTGATAGATAACCACTACAGATACTGAGTAAATAGTTTGTCAGAATAGGATAGACTAGATGGTCCCTACCCATATTTCTTATTTAAGACAATTTAAAACCAATTCTACAGTTGGTATCTTATGGATAACCACAGGTAGGAGTGTCATGTTGTGCTATCCCTGCCTGTGCTGAATGAAACAAATTATAAGATGAAGTGGAAAGCTCCTTTTAAAAGATAATTATCTAAGTCCACATACCACCGGAGCTTTATAGAATTGTTTATTTTCTTATCCCAAATGAGACTGCATGATTCTTACACCTCCCCCCACTCCCCAGTGTGTATTGATTAACATATTGTAGCTTCCTGTATTTGCAGCCTTGGTTCTCTGTTCAGGTCTGAGAAATTCTGATAATTGCTTGGAAAATTGTTTCTGTGCTTTTATTGTCGTTATGGTGCTCTGGGATTCTAGTAAGTCTAACGGTAGATTTTTTGCATTTCACATTTTCTTTTGGGTTTGTTTGCTTTTCTTTGCTCTCTTATTTCTCTCAAGAGTTGATGAGTTCAGTTATTTTGTCTTCTAGTTCACTTATTCTATCTTCTGTCTGTTCAATTTCATTGTTGAGTGTCTCGCTTTTTCTAATTCAGGTATTTTATTCTTCAGTTCCAGTAGTTCTCTCTCTCTCTTTTTTTTTTTTTTTATGTATTCAATTTGTTAAGTCTCTTATTTCTTTCTCCATTTGTTTCCCAAACTCTGCTAGTTTGTTTTCTGTGTGCTTTTTGATATCTTTAACATGCTTTGCATTATTCTGGCCTCCATAGGAGAGATTTCTTCTTCATGTTTTGCTTTTGGGTGTTCCTTCTCTTGTGATTTTGTGTGTTTTACTATCTGTTGTTGATCTGGGCCATTTTTTAATCTTTTTTTTTTTTAATTTTGTATTCTGTTTAATATTGTGAGAAAATTTTCTGAGTGGGTGCCCTGGTAGAGCAGTGGCCAAGTGACCAACTGCCAACTAAAAGGCTGGGACCCATATTCACTGGCTGCTCTGCAGGAGAAAAATGTGGCAGTTTGCCTCTGCAAAGACTCACAGCCCCAGGAATCCCACGAACAGAGCCCCCTCAGCCTCACAGGTTCACTATGGGTTAGAATGATCCAGCAGCAGTGGGCTTGGTATCTCCTCCTGAGAACCACTAGATGTCACTTTTATCCTTAAGTTTTTATCAGGGCAGATTTAGGAGTTCTGGGTATTTAATCTCTGGAATTCAATACACATGCATAAGAGGGGGTGTTAGCTGGTCACAGATCCTGACATAAGCTGTAAAACTTGACTTTCCTGTGGTGACAGTAGGGGACTCTCTGTGTCTTTCCCTCACTGGCACCCTTGCACAGCCACTCCCAGGATGTTCTGCCATGGGGCATTTCTGTATCACCTCTCTGAAGTATTCCCCTTTCACTTGAAGTTTCCCTGGTCCTAGTGCCCATCCATCTTGGGCCTCAGAAATACCCAACAACACTCACATGCAGCACCACTGTCTCCCTCTGTTCCGTCCTAATTGCACAACCCATGAACTCCCACAGCCAATTCACGCCACATGAAAAAAACTGACCAGCACTTCCTCAGATCAGCTCCTTTTCTGTGTTCCCTGTTTGGGGCATTACCCAACCCTGTCCCAAAACTGCTGCAATGAGAGAGCACTCCCGATGTTAGTGGGTACAATCTCCCAGCTTCTGTGCCAACCATGTTCCTCCTCTCCCCAGCTTCTGGACTCACCCCAATTCTCCAATACTTCAGCTGCTATCTGGAGTTCCGAGATCTTAGTCTGTGCTTGTTTTTATTTGTTGTTCAGTGAGTTAGTTACTGAGGGAGTAAATGGGAGCTTCTACTCACTTCCATCTTGCTCCACCTTCTCCATTTTCTTAGTTTTTTATGTAATGTCATTTATCTTTTCCAGTATCCCATGAAAATTAGCACATTACTTTTAGTTGTCATATCTCTTTAAGGTACCCTTGGCTGTAGCAGTTTCTCAGATTTCTCTTGTTTTTGATGTCCTTGTTGTTTTAAGGAGTACTTTACTGCTGAAACCCTGGTGGCATAGTGGTTAAGTACTATGGCTGCCAACCAAGAGGTCGGCAGTTCGAATCCGCCAGACACTTCTTGGTAACTCTGTGGGGCAGTTCTTCTCTGTCCTACAGGGTTGCTGAGTCAGAATCGACTAGACTGCAGTGGGTTTGATTTTGGTTTTTTTTTTACTGCTATATTGTAGGATGCCCCTCTGATGGAATGTGCCTGATGATCCTTTATAAATAGACTGCACTTGTGGGTTTTTAGGAGGAGATCACAGAGGTAAAGTGCCATTTTCATCACATCATATCAAGGGTACATACCATCAGTGTAATTTAAGACTACCGATGTTGTCGATTTTAATCACCGGGTTGAAGCAGTGTTTGTGAAGTTTCTCCACTGTAAAGTTGATTTCTTCCCTCTGTCCCATACTCCACTCTGTGGAAAGAAGTCACTAAGTACAGCCCATACTTAAGAAGTGAGGCGGTAGGCTCACAATCCTTGAGGGTGGAATATATACACATATTATTTGGAATTCTCCTCCATATTAATTTACTCACTTATTCATGAGTATGAATTCATGAATATTTATAATATACTTTGGGTTATAATCCAGTGCTACATTATTTATATTCTTTTTTCAATTTTTCTAGTTTGCTGTTTTTGGGAACTCTTTCAGTTAACCCGTGTCCCTTTGTCATATCCCCTCTAATATTTTTTGGTTCTTTTTTCCCTCCCTTCCTCCCTCCCTGCTTTCTTCATTTCTTTTTTTCATTCTCACTTGCTGGCACTACAAGATGCTTCAGCCTTATCCTGTATATTTATTCTATTATTTGAAAAGCAGTCATTAAATAGTGGTCACTCTGTGATCCCATTTTGGAGAAATGAATACAATTTATGTGCATATATCAATTGAAATAATATATGTCAAATAATAATAATGATTATACTATATCTTAGATATCTCATATGCTTATGTTTATTATGATATCACATATATTAAGAAAAAATCAGTAAAACTGTATGCTTACAAAAAGAGTAAAAATAAGCTTTGTAAGTAAGAGAACTGTGTGTATCTCCTGATGTTCAGAACATGAAGCCAGCTTGGAACAGTTGCATCCGCCCTCTACTGGTCAACACTTCAAACCCTTTAAAGACAAGCACTAGCGTTCTTTTAGAACACAGACCTGCTGTTTTCTGACCAATGATAGTCTCATATCTCAGAAGTTTAAAAAAAAAAAAATTAACTTCTGTTACAGCACATATAGGCAGATTGCACTTAGGCGAATATTTAAGCTATCACTACGTGAACTTAAAAATATCTCCCATAAAAGTAAATTCATGTTGTAGGTGATGAAGAGAAATGCACATATGTGAGAACAGGTCCAGAAAAATAACCACACATGCTGGCTCGCTGATATTGTGCCTCATGAGTCTGGCCTGAAAATATATCTTCTTGGATGGGGATATTTGGTCCATGACCTCTCTGCTGAGATTGTGAGCATGTCAGCTACAGAGCTTAAATAAATAGTGTGAAGACTTTTCATTGGAAATGTCTGAAGGAAAAGAAGAAGCTAATTTTATGTATTACCAAATTATGTTTAAACTGTCTAGTATTAATTTGTGAGGAAGGATAAAAATTTAAAAAGTGATTTAGCCAAGAGGGAGGTTTATTCACTCAGTAAATAACTATCAAGAGCATACTGTTCCATACACTAAGAGTTGTTTTAAGAAGTTGATTGCAATATGACAGCAAGTACAGAGTGTGATGTCTGCACACTAGTGGGTAGAGATAAGCAACAGACAATGACGTGGTAGGTAAATAAATTGTTTGATTGGTAGGAGCCAAAAGAAAAATGCAATGGAGTAAGGGGAGTAGGAGGATGAGAGGTGAGAAAGGGGGTACCTTGCAGTAGTAAACAGAAGAGTCAGAAAAGGCCTCTCTGAGAAGGTGAGATTTGAGCAAAATGTACATATATAAAAAGTAAACTGAAAAATACATAAAAAATAAATGTTTTCTAAAATATTTTTTATCCTGAAAATGTTTGTTTTTTACATAAAACTCTACAATTAGTTCTCAGTGTTGTTGTTTTTAGCTTCTGTAAGCCAACCCCAACTCATGGTGATATTGTGTACAACAGAATGAAATGTTGCCCCGTCCTGTGTAATCTTTACGACTGTCATCAATATTGAGTTCATTGTTGCAGCTATTCTGCCAATCCATCTCACTACTGGTCTCCTACACCCTTGTTGGCCCTTTACTTCACCACACAGGAAGTCATCCTCTAGCAATTGACCCTTTCTGATGATGTGTCCAAAGCGGGCTAATTGGATAATGCCCTGGTGTGTTCCATAAGGTTTTCATTGACTAATTTTTGGAAGCAGATCCCTGGCCTTTTTTCCTTGCTTGTCTTAGTCTGGAAGCTCCACTGAAACCTTTCCACCACAAGGGACTCTGCAAGTATTTCAAATACAAATGGAATAGATTTCAGCACCATAGCAGAAAAGCAAGCCACCACGTACAACAAAACGGCAGACAGGTAGTGGTAGTTGTCGTTACCCCAAGAATAGAATGCACACCTTTCTAATGAGGTCTCTAGGGTTTTGTGTTTTCTAGCCTTTTCTTGCTTCTCCAGCCACATCTTTCATCAGCTTCCTCTTTGCTTACACCGTTTCAGTCACATTGATTTAAATTGTTTAAATTACTATTTTAATGACCAAATTCATTCACACCTGCAAATCTGAACACGTTCTATTTCCTCTACTGGAGCCTCTCTTCCCCACCATTAATTTCTCTGCCCCAGAACCATCCTTCAATTCTAAATTTAAATACTATTACCTCAGTGGTGATAGCAATTGACTCAAACACAACAATGAGTGTGAGGATGGCCAGAACCAGGCAACATTTCATTCTGTTTATATATAAGGTTGCCATGAGTGGGAGCCAACTGAACAGCACCTAACATCAACAATAAGGTAAGACCTAGGTATTGATAGTTGTTAAAAGTTCCCCAAGTGTTAGTAATATGTAGCCAGGTTTGAGAACCACTGACTTATGTAAAACCCATTTACTCTATTAATATGCAAATATCTGTAGACATATATTAACACATTTCTTTAAATTAGTATGCTGGATTTTTTCTAATGGGCTTGGTTGGTGAGAAGAGACTTTTGTTGAGGATAGAGGGGACACTAGTAGTAGGGTTAAGGTTCCAGAACATTCTATCTGGGTTGAGTAGTACGTGGCTGGGATGAGTTGAGAAAGTTCTAGAAAGTTAGAAATCAGTAATTGGACAGAGGCAGAATATGGGTGGTATATGTACAGATGGTTTGAAGGTAAAGTTGACAAAACACATTTCAACATTTTGCAACTGGATCTAGGGTTTTAGAACAGAAATGAGTGTTTCTTTCCCCTGAGACTGGATTTCTTTAAAGGAGAAGGCTTCACTAGCTATGCTGACATTATTCGTTTTAACAGTAAAAAGGTGATTTTAGTCAGAATGATCCAGAATTGAGAGAAGAGGAAAACAGTGTTTTAAAGTGTAGAGAGAATTATTTTTAAGACCTTTATTTTACTAAATCTCCACCCATTTCTGACCTTATTCCTCAGCAATGATAATAGCAAGGAGATGGAAGAAGAAAGAGCAGAAAAATGCACATGCCAGGGGGTATTTGAGGGGGAAAAGGCAGGTGATATTAGTATTATGATTGATGACTCCAGAAACAGTTGAGAGTTTGTGAAGATTCAAGAGCTTTGCTATGTCAGGCAACAGGTATATTGTGCTATAGGTGTTCTGTTAGGCATGACATGACAAAGGAATTTTGCTCCTTACCTTCAAAAGTACATTCTTAAAGAAGATGCTGCTGAGAGCAATGCATGAATGCCTATAAGATGGGTGGATGAGAAGCAATGTTTAGGAAGTACATGCAGATTTCACCCATATACTCCAACCTTAACTAAGAATCCATGAAGGTTCTTGTTAATAAGTGGTTGGAAATAGAAGGATACATTGCACAAACTGAAGGCCATCGTTAGAATTGAACCTGGTCTGATTCTATGTGGAAGACTAATTTCATCTTTTTGGGTTTTGTGCTGAGGGTCCTCAAGGCCACACTCAGGTTCAGTGATTTGCTTGAAGGACTCACAGGACTCAGAAGTTTTATACACACATTTATGGTTTATTATAGTAAAAAGATACAGAGAAAAATAGAGGAGAAAGATCCATAGGCTGAAGTCTTGAGGAAACCAGGTGCAACCTTCCAGGTGTCCCCATCCAGTGGATTTGCATAGGACATGCAGGAAAGAGTTAACTAAGCAGAATTTCATTACCTATACCCTGTACATTCTCAAAAACATCTGTTTTCAGGATCTTTCCTTAGCTGGCTCTTGAGAGTTTAGCTCTGAGGTCTTAAAATGTTCTGTCTGATAAGAGAATCTTGTAGACCCAAAGCCATAGACTATGCTGTACCAGTTACGCCAGATGGTTTATGTTAACAACGTGATTTATACCTGTTTTTTTATACGGGTCTGGAGCTTCAAAAAGTTAGGTCAGTCATGAAGTTGCTATATGTGTACATGACTGACCTCCAATAGAAAACACTCTGAACCAATGTTTGAGTAAGCGTATTTTGTGTGTGTTGTCACACATCATTGCTGGTAGAATTAAGTAACTTTGGGCAATTTATTTAAATTTTCTGTGGCTCAATTTTCTTATCTGTAAACTCTAGATAATAATAGTATTCACCTTATGGGGTGGTTATAAGGATTACATTATCTAGTACATGTAAATCACTCAGGACAGTTCTGCCACTGCTCAAGGAGGTACTTCACTGGAGTGAAAACAAAGAAACAAAAACTGACATTAAACCACATACACTCTACATTGAAGACATCTAGACTCAGTGGATGCATTGAGAATCTTAGCACATCATTCAAAAGCATTTACTGCTGACCTTTGTACCTAAGGGTCTTGTCTTCCAAACCCTGCATCACCTTCTTCCACTTTGGAGATAGAAGGACCCAGAACCAGTGGTTCCAAGTGGCTAACCACTACTACCACACACCATGATTTGTCTCCTTCACTAGGACTTTAGTATCTTTCCACCACAGCTGATCACTAGGGTTCCTGTGCATTTACCTGGAGCTTAGGAGGATTAGAATATATTTACTTATTTTAATTCTTTATACAATAATCAATTCAGATATTTTATACATTATTTGTTGGTATATATTTCAAGAAGCAAACCTAATACCAGGATTCCAGTCAAAAGATTATCTTTTACAATCAATTTAACCCATTAAACTTGAATATTTTATCAGTGGCAATGTACAGATTAAACATCAGTACAAAATAATTTACTTAAAATCATCTGCTTATTAAAGTGATCTCCAAAGTTGTTTTCATGGAAAAGCATTTCAAAGTATTCTTCCTGAGTCAAACTAATCCTTTACATTATATTCCAAGGACAAGTGGTAGGTATCCTAATTGTCAGTGATGGAATTGTTGAGTCTGAAAGATGAGAACTCGTGTCCACCACAAACAGGAGTCAAGAAGGAGGTGGAATTGAGAGAGAGAAGAAAGGAATAGGTGGAGATGAAGTCTGCACTCTATGAGGGTGGAATAGCTCTGGTTAATGCAGCATGAATCTGAAGGGTACCTTCCACATGACAGATAGAGAACCGCCTGCCCATTTCTGTAAGGACGGAGGAGTTGACTAGAAGTTGCCCATGATTTTTCACTAGTAAGCTATGGAATTTCCTGATGGTCGGTGTACCAGACCCAGTTATATGCTTTCCTGGATTTGTTCAGCCCACCTACAGCTCTACATTAGTGTCCACGTGCCATCTAAAAACACCAGAACCTCCCTTATTAGCGAGGGTTAGGAAATAGTGCAACCTTTGTATTCCCTACTGTGGTGGAAACTGTAGCTGCTCTCGTGCCTAATACAAAGTCATAAAGCTACCTGAACTCAGGGAGAATCTGGCCTTCTCAGCGACCGTGGGGTTCAATGGCAACACACTCTACAAGTGAGAGAAGTTAGTGGAAATTATTCCCATGGGGAAAATTGTGACTACTGTGAGTCAGGAGGTTGCAAGGAACAAATATATAATTTTTTGCCCTTACTCACCATCCTTCCCTAAGGGTCATCTTGAGGAAAGTGTTTCCATTAGCCTCTCCACAGACATCTGGTGTTACTCAGCAACCAGCTGTGTTTCTTGTGAACAGCTCAGTAATTTATGCCTTGTATGTGATCTTTTCCCTTCAACCTTGATGACTTGGCATTACGTCCCTTCTTAAAGTGTTGCCACATAAGATTTGCTTCAGGTTTTATTTTCTAGGTGTTTTGACTAATATCTTCCCACCACAACAGAGACAGAAATTCCCTGCCTGGCAGCGTGTCCATTTCATTGGTTCCAGCACAAGAGTAGATGCTCATGCCCAACTACATTGATTCCTTCCTTTAGTCTATTTTGGAAGCCATTAAGGATTTCTGCTCTTGAGCTTCTCTTTCAATTGGGGAAACATTTTAAGATGTAGCTGCTGTACTAGGAGATGAAATTCTTTGGTCCTGTCAACTGGCTTATTCCATCACACAAAAAGAATTCTTGGTATGTGGAATCCCAAAAGCTATCAAAAAGGCATAGCTTGTTATCCCTAGAGTACAGTATGGTGGCATAAATGTAACAATTTATTTTTTCTAAGTGAAAAAAAAAGGAAATGGTACTTTTGTACAGTATCTTTCCAAAGGTAGATGTCGATTTTCTGCAAGGCTTGGAGCTATATAAGGGATCCTGGGGATTCTCCTAAATTACCTCTGAATGTCTGGGAATAAAATGAGGAAGAATATAATGGGGGAATTCCAAGGGAGCTGCAGAAAATGGCAATGGACTAGAAAACTAAGAAGCAGACATAAACATGTGGAATGGACTAAGAACCTGATGCCAAATTACGTCTCGCCTCACCACAGATTCCACCTGCTTACTAGGAAGTTAGTAGCGGTACCTCTATCTGGTTTTGCAATTCACACTTGCTCAAGCTAGTTTCAAGGAGCAGAGCATTCTTTTGATGTTAAATGTGATAAATTGTGTAACAGTGGAGAAGTGATATGTTTTTCCATGGTTACATGATCCAGTCTTGAATGCTTTAACTCAGATGCCTTAAATAACGACTCTGCTGACAATCTACTACAATTCTAAACTGATGAGCTTCATATCAACTAGTTGAAATAAATACATATAGGGATGTCAGAAAAATTTCTTCACGATTATTTTGATGACTTGACATTGTTGAGTATCAGCAACTTTAAATTTCTCTTATATGATGAGTTAAAAAAAAAAAAAAAGCAGTACCATGCTCTAAGGATGAGAGGATAACATTATTAATAATAGAAGTAGTAGTAAAATAGAATTTCAGATCATCTCAGGGAACACAGGCTTAGGAATCAAAGTTTGAAACCATGACTCAAGACTGAAGCCAATGTACTAGCCTCAGTTTGTCCGAATTTGTAAGCAATTCTCTTCTTTAACCAATTTTGATTCTCTTTATGACTTCTTCTGCCTTTTCCTTTTCTATAACTCTGTAATCCATAGTGTTGGGGGAAAAAATCATCTATGTATCTGCCCACATATGTATCATTGATTAAACATTATTCCCAGTGCCCTCAAGAAACATTACACATGCTAAATCTTACTATTTAATGTTGTTCTTACATAGTTTAAATTAACTTTTTCCAGCAGTGAACAATTATGCAGTTACCCCCTGTTATGGATTGAATTGTGTTCCCAAAAAATATGGGTCAACTTGGTTAGGCCATGATTTCCAGTATTGTGTGGTTGTCCACCATTTTATGATCTGATGTGATTATCCTTTGTGTTGTAAATCCTAACCTCTATGATGTTAATGAGGCAGGAATAGAGGCAGTTATGTTAATGAGGCAGGACTCAATCTACAGGATTAGGTTGTATCTTGAGTCAATCTCTTTTGAGATATAAAAGAGAGGAGCAAGCAGAGAGGGGGAGGACCTCATTACCATCAAGCAAGAAGAACCAGGATCAGAGCATGTCCTTTGGACCTGGGGTCCCTGCTCTGAGAAACTCCTAGATCAGTGGAAGATTGATGATAAGAACCTCCCTCCAGAGGCAACAGAGAGGGAGAGCATTCCCCTTTAGGTGGCATCCTTAATAAACTTCTGTTTGTTAAAGCCATCCACTTGTGGTATTTCTGCTATAGCAGCATTAAATAACTAAGGCACCCCCCTAAAGCTCTTTGTGTGTGTGTGTGTGTGTGTTCCGTCTCTTGTATTTGGAGATACTGACTTCCCTAACTCTATGAAAAAGGTTCTGCATATTGAATATTTTATCAGTGAGTTAGATTGTCTCCTGGACAAAAACACCAACAAACCAAAATAAGCTTACACAAGTGGAACACTTGACATTGTTGTAGAATGAGTGACAGAACCTCAAATGTGTGAATAATGTTACATTCACAGCTGTTGTGGTTTCTGTCTAGTTGGCAGAACATGTAAGTCTAACCATTACCTACCATTCTAGTTTAATAAAATTGCTTTAACATCTGATGATCTCCATGATCATAATTCCTCAGGGTTACATAGTTTTCGATTGATTTTACTCTTCACCCCCAGAGTTATACAGAAGGTGGGGTAGGCATGTCATTAATACTGGCATATTTGATAATTCAAAATTTCCCTAAACAGTCTTTCCATAGTCTTTTGTTACAGTAAGAAATTCTACATTAACTAATTCTACACTAAGTAGAATTACTTACTGTAACAGAAGACTATATTATCTGTAGCTATTATTATAAACTTTCTGATACTACTTTAAGGACTATTTCTAAGGCATTTTAACTTTCAAAAATTATGTGAGTGATTTTCTTATATGGAAAAGAACTTATTTGCAAATAGGCATCCCAACACAATTAAAAGGGATAAAATGTGCAGACACAGTTTGAAGGAGTCTATTAACGAAATAAAATCTTGGTGGCACAATGGTTAAGAGTTGGGCTGCTAACTGTAAGGGCAGTGAATCAAATCCACCAGTCACTTGGTGGGAGAAAAGACCTGATGACCTGCTTCCATAATGATTATAGTCCAGGAAACCCTATAGGGTGGCTCTACTCTGTTCAACAGGGTTACTATGAGTCGGAATTGACTAGAAGGCACAAAAAAACAACAACTGATCAAATGTGTTTGCATTACAGTTTTCACCTAGCTTTAATGGCAAATTCTCACTTTTGCAGAATGGTTTTAGCTTGGTTAGGTGAAGCTTTTAGACCACAGAACATAGCCATAACTGTTCTGAGTTCCCTTATGTTTTTCTGCAATTTGTTAATGCACACCTTTGGGAATGACTTTGTTTCCTCATATGGTTGATTAAAAAATATATGTGTGTGTGAATGCATTTCAGCTGCTTATATACTCTTAAAAGGGACATGTATGTGTATATGTGTGTGCATGTGTGCATATGTGTGTGCCAGGGATTGAGCAGAAATTAATAGTTTTCTTGTACCTGAAATAAATAAACAAGTGACAAGAGACACAGGAGCACCAACCAATGAAGTAACTTTTTAGTAGCATGCCAAGATTCCTTTTTCCCTTAGATTTCTTGGTCTTCCAAGGCATCCCATCACACCTTCTTTCTACCTTTCCCTCCTAGAGTCATGGGACTCCTTCAGTCATGGCTCGTTATCTCAAAGATGAAATAATTCCCCAGGAATGACTTTCCAAGTGGTGGTTTTGCACCAGTGAGTACACTGTTGAATCATTAACATGAGGCTAAGCATTTAAGTTTTATGTCTCATCACTTCCACACTGAGAAACTCACTTTGAAATTACCTATTGTCAAAAGGAATGTGATCTTGACTATAATAACATTCATCTGAAGAAAAAGAAATAGAATAAAGATAAGAATTATATTTTAATGAAAGAAGACTTGGATGTAGAATATTTAAAAATGAGATTTTAGTCAAAATTCTTACCAGGATCATATTTTTAGGAGAAAGGTAAGATTAAATAACTAGCAATTTGACATCTCTCTCTCAAATCAGAGTTCCCCAATATTTTAAATCTAAAAATGAATGTCAAACTTATGCAACTACCTTTATTTTGTATCTGTCTAGTGCAGGTGAGCATAAATTTAAAACATTATATCAGTAGCTTGAAAGGTAAAAATAGAAATAGGCATTATCACTAATTATTTTAATGAAATGGCTCTTAGGTGGCTCTAATCTCATTGAGCATTTTGAAGCTACCATATACATTTGAATTATACTGAATATAAAGACCACCTAGTCAACAAATATAATCTGCAGTCCTCAGCCTCAGAGAGCTCATGGCATAAGAGGTACACAGGACAGTTAAAATAAGGCTAATGTGTTGGTAAGGAATGTGGGTTAGGGAAGAAAAGAGAAGCTTTACTGCAGAGTTAGGAACTGAAAACTAAATAGGAGATTGCTGGATGGAAAAAGGAAGAAAGGGAGTTAGATGCAAAAGAATAAAGTGTGCAAAAACCTAGAATTGTGAAACACTATAGACCTTTCTGGGAAGGCAATAACTAAACAGATAAATATAGATGACAGAGGTAGAGAAAGACAGAGATATGCATGTGTGTCAGTGTGTACTGTGTCTGTATTGAGCACTGGGGCAAGAGATTTTAAAGATAAGCGCAGGAAATATTCTCATGGCCTTTACGCCTGTACACTAGACAGTTGAAATCAGCTTGCAAGGAACAGGGACTTAATGGTGAGATTCTTCAAATGGGAGTTGCAAAACCATGTGATCTGTTTTTTGGAAGGTAAGTTTGGTAGCAGAAGCTTCTGTAGAAGACAGATTTTTTTTTTTCTTTCTCTCTTTCTGGGATGTAGGTCGTTTATTGTTGTTAGGTACCGTAGAGTCGGTTCAGACACATATCATCCCTATGTACAACAGAATAAAACAATGCGTGGTCTTACACCGTCCTCCCAGTTGTTGCCATATCCGTTGTTACAGCCACTGTGTCAATCCATCTTGTAGAAGGTCTTCCTCTCCTTTGCTGATCTTTTACTTTACCAAGCATGATGTCATTCGCCAAGGACTGGTCCCTCCTGATAACATGTGAGGTGAAGTCTTGCCATCCTTGCCTCCAAGCAGCATCCTGATGGCACTTCTTCCAAGACAGATTTGTTCATTCTTTCAGTCCACCAACACCATAATTCAAAGACATCAGTTTTTCAGTCTTCCTTATTCATTGTCCAGCTTTCACGCTCATATGAGAGGATTGAAAACACCATCGCTTGGGTCAGGCGCACCGTAGTCTTCAAGGTGACATCTTTGCTTTTAACACTTTAAAGAGGTCTTTTGCAGCACATTTGCCCAATGCAATGCACCTTTTGATTTCTTAACTGCTGCTTTCATGGGTGTTGATAGTGGATGCAAGTAAAATGAAATCCTTAACAATTTAAAATTTTTCTCCATTTATCATGACGCTACTTATGGGCCCACCACTGCCTTCGAGTTGATTCTGACTCATAGTGACCATAAAGGACAGAGTAGAACTGCCCCATAGGGTTTCCAAGGAGTGCCTGGTGATTCTAACAGCCGACCTTTTGGTTAACAGTGGTAGCACTTAACCGCTATGTCACCAGAGTTTCCCTTATTGGTCCAGTTGTGAGGATTTTTGTTTTCTTTATGTCGAGGTGTAATCCATGCTGAAAGCTATGGTCTTTGACCTTCATCAGTAAGTACTTCGAGTCCTTTTCACTTTCAGCAAGGAAGGTTTTGTCACCTGCAAAACAAAAGTTGTTAATGAGTTTTACTCCAATCCTGATGCCCCATTCTTCTCCATATAGTCCACATTCTGGGATTATTTGCTCAGCATACAGATGGGATAGGTATGGTGAAAAGACACAACCTTGACACACACCTTTCCTGACTTTAAACCATGCAATATACCCTTGTTCTGTTCAAACGACTGCCTCTTGATCTATGTACAGGTTCTTCATGAGCAAAATTAAGTGTCCTGGAATTCCCATTCTCTGCAATGTTATCCATGATTTGTTATGATCTACACAGTCAAATGTCTTTTATAGTCAATAAACTACAGGTAGACATCTTTCTGGTATTCTCTGCCTTCAGCTGGTATCCATCTGACATCAGCAACGATATCTCTCATTCCATGTCCTCTTCCGAATCTGGCTTGAATTTCTGGCAGTTCCCTGTTGATGTACTGCTGCAGCCACCTTTGAATGATCTTCATCAAAATTTAACTTGTGTGTGCTATTAATATTGTTCAATAATTTCCGCCATCAGTTGGATCACCTTTCTCAGGAATAGGCATAAATATGGATCTCTTCCAGTTGGTTTGCAGGGTAACTCTCTTCCAAATTTCTTGGCATAGACGAGTGAGCCCTTCCATTGCTTGTTCATTAAGTTCAATCAATTTTATACCAAGAGGCAGAGGAAACTACTTCTCGGAGATAAAGTGTATAAACGCTATATTATTGGATAAAGCTATGGGCACCATAACATTTATTGTCCATACTAGGATAATTGTGAGAATAAAAGAGAACACTAAAACTAAGCAAAAATATTTATTAATTTTTTAGACCAACAAATTGATTTTTATATACATAAAACTGTTTTCAAAAAGAAGTCTTTCCAAAAAGAAAAAGAACATATCTAAGTACATTGAAATAAAACTTCAAACTACATATTTTATTATGTAAGTATTTAATAGAAGCAGATTAATTATTCCTGGTACATATCCTGAGCACAATCTGACTTAGATGTATCTGTCTCTAAATACCAAGTCACTTGTATTTTTTCTGAAGTTTTTGTTTTTCAGTTTTGACTCATGCTTTTAAGATTGTACAGGATTGCCTACAATTGTCATCAAGGTTACTTTTCATAGTTAAAAATGACTATTATCTCTGTATACCAGACTACTTCTAATTGATAAAATATTCTAGAAAATTTTGCTAGTTTGAGGATATTCTCAATTCTATTGTTTTCTTTTTTTCATATTTTGCCCAAAGTACATTAAAAGGTAGTATTTTTCCTCCACTTCAGCACCCTTTAGCTAATATTTTAAGATACCAGAGTCATCATATAAGTCATCGTTATTTTTACTGCCTTTATTATAAGCTGAAAAATGGTAGATTTTCCAATTCGATTGATCACAATAGGATTTTCATGAAAAATTTGTCATTCAGCTATTCTGTGTGTATATAAAAAATTTGAGAATTTTCTGTAAAATTTATAAATTTTGACAATACCAAAAAGAAAAAAAAAATTCTAACTTCAATTTTAATTGGTGTAAAACATCATTTATTAGGATACGATTATGAATCATATGCTCGCCGTAACCAAATTCAAGTACATTTCTCCTCTTAATTTAATGAAAATATTGTCTTGCCATGACACTGTCTTCAAGATGGATATTTGAGTTATTCGCAAAACTATGTTCAATATTAAACTTTTAAATCAAAATTTCACTTTTATTCACAATAATGTCACATGTTTCACCTTCAACAGAATGACTCTCCAAAAGTTTTACTGGGATTCCATAATTTGTTGAAAGAAGGAAAGAAACCATTATTGGAATTTACTTCTCTGATCCTCTCTTTGGAACATCTGATACCGCTGATACAAAACTGGAGTCACAGAGATCTTCCTCTGCTAATGGCATAAAACTATTATTGTTTTCTTTTGCACTACTTCACTTGTTGCTGTTGTTGGCATCTGCCATTGAGTTGGCTCTGACTCATGACAACCCTACGCATAACAGAATAAAATGTTGTCCTGTAACACCTTCACAATTGTTGACATGTTTGAATACAGTTGGACATATTCTGTTCTGTTACGAAGGGTTTTCCCTGGCTAATTTTCAGTAGTAGATCACCAGGATTTTCTTCCTAGTCTGCTTTAGTCTGGAAGCTCTGCTGAAACCTGTCTACTGTAGGTGACCCTGCTGGGTATTTGAAATATCGGTGGCATAGATTTCAGCATCAAAGTAACGTGCAAACCACCACAGTACGACAAACTGATGGGTGGGTGGTGGACTTCATTTGTAACATATGCAAAAGGAAACACAAAGTTGAAAATGAGCCAGAGCAACCTACAAGAGCAATTATTTAATCCAAGTAAGAGATCCATGCCATAAAGACTGGTAAAGAAAGAAACTTGCAGCTGTGCATGTTAAATTACTATCTTGGGCATACATTTCTCAACATAATAAATAACATTTGCAGTAGTTGCTGATGCTTCTTTCTTAAAGTTGTGTCTTCTGGTTTCCATGTGGTCATGAACTTGCAGTGGATCACATGATTTATGTTAATATCTACAGCATTTATGCAAAAATCAATGTTTATCATCAACTTTATTGAGAAATGAAAATTCGGTCTAACTTTTTATTAAATATGTACTATATTTTACCTCTTTGCTGCCTTATATGTTTATTACAAAATTTCAAAACCAAACAGTTTTATTACTAAATAGCAAAATCTAAACTTCCTACTATTTCACTTGAGGAGACCCAAATTGACAGCAGTTCACAGCTGGTATTTAGAAAATAACCTCAGAAAGGAGATAATAGGGCCTCCATGATTAACTGTTAAGTCAGAAACTGTGAGGGGCCTCAGATGTTATTTTAAATGCAAGGTAAAATGTCTACCACCACAGTTTCACATACACATAATGACACACAGTACAAATAAAGACATCAGACCCCTGGGAACATATAGTTTATTACTTAGGATAGACACAGTATCTAGAGTAATACCTTGCTTCCATTCTTCACATCACAAATCCCCACAGGGAACATGAATGAGAATCACACGTTCACCTATGCATGCAGTGGGTTGCACCACAGAGTGGAAGCCCAAGTTAGGAGATTTTGATCTTTAATCAGAGCTCCTGATGACCTGCCAATATTCCCCTCCAAAGAGAGGTTACTTATTACCCTGGAAAGCAAGCACATCTCCTCCTGGGAATTGAGAGAAGATGCCTTTAGCTTTATTACCTTAGAATGTAAAGAAATTTCGTCCAGGAGAAGAGGGGGACTTTACAGTCCTGGAACATCTTCAGGGAGGGAGATTCAGGCACACTATTCAATCATTTGGGGAAAAAAGTTTGCAGTGATTTTTGCTTAGAAGATCTAGAGTGTGAGATATCCAGGGAGAATTGTCTTCCCACATGAACATATAACCTGTTCCAAAGAACCACAATCTTGACTGACCATAGTTTTAATGGATAAGTCCAATGGATAATGAGAACAAAGATTTAGGCAGTGTTGGGTGGGAGGGTAGAAGAGGGATGATTTCCTCTCCCCTGATTAGTCTCTCTCTGGGAGGCTACTCCTCCAGAGGAACATTTCTGGCTTCTCACAACTCAGTAGCTTTTCTCCAGGTAGAGTTTTTGAATAAGTTTGAGTTAAAAATTAGCATCTTTTTTCTCTTTCTTATTTTTATTTCTTGAGAGTCACCTTGTCCACACAGACCGCAATTCCCATTTGCTTAAGACCATGGAATAAAATCCATAATATAGGTAGTTGCTGAAGGTTTATGCCTAATCCAATTTGAATTACTGAGAAGATAGAAAATCCAAGTCATAAGTTACATCTATTGTTGTCGTTGTTATGTGCCATCAAGTCAATTCTGACTCATAGTGACCCTACAGGGCAGAGTAGAACTGCTCCTAGGCGTAATCTTAACAGGGACAGATTGCCAGGTCTTTTCTACCACAGAAAGGCTGGTGGGTTTGAACCACAGAGCCCTGGTGGTCAAGCCTCTGATGCTAACCAAAATGTTGGCAGTTCAAATTCACCAGTCACTCCTTGGAAACCCTATAGGGGCAGTTCTACTGTGTCCCATAGGGTTGCTATGATTTGGAACCGACTCGATGGCAATGGGTTTTTACATATATTTATATGTATATATATGCATATGTATATGTATATTTTTCTTCCTGGAAATACCTTAAGGCCTTACACAAATATTTTTAATGAAATAAAACTAAATATTTTAATACAAACCACACAGTATCTCCCTGATATTATTAAAATTTTACACCGTCCACTAAGGGAAATTTGGCCAGTCCTTTGCACTTTTTTTCTGTTTGAATATGCTATTCTTAGTTTATAGTGGAAATTTATCTCTGAAAGTTTCACCTCCTGATTCACTGTAAATGGTATTTTACTTAGCGGTGTTGGCTATGAGTCATCTACATCAAAGATCTATTAGTTCTAAGGTGTTTCACACATTCCTACTTCATTTAAAAAGTATAAGTAGTGATGGAGTCAGAAGACAATGAAAATGTTTCTCTTCTTTTAAAACATGTAATTGTGAGTCACTCATGACTGAAACTCTAAGTCTATGACACACCTTTAATGATACTCCTTCAGTGTGGGACAGTATGGAAGCTTTGAGAAAGTAAAGTCTTTGATGAAGTCAATTCTATGGAATTCCTCTTTACCACACTGTCTGGCTGTGATAGTCATTTAAAACATAACTTACATGCTACACACACACACATGCACACACACATATTGTAAAAGTAAGAACATACTTTTAAACTATATAAATGCGTTTAGGCTTAGTATCCTGAAAATTTCTATCCTAAATTATTTTTAAACATTAATTTATGAGATTATACCTGTTTATGTGTATTTGGGTGTGCATGTGTGTATCCCTTTCTTTAATTTTCTTTGAAATGAATGTTTTAGAAGTATGTATTTTAATGCTAGAGAATAAATAATTCTATTATTTTATAATTTAAAAGTGTTAAAAATTACACACCTGCAACTGTGCTGGGATGGCTTGTCTCTGTTCCATGAGTTGTCAAATAAAATCACATGTGTGCTTGTGGTCAGAGGTTCTGGCTGGTGAGCACTGGCTGGTCCATGACAGATTTGCTTATGTGTCTGGTAGTTGGCTCTGGCTGTCACCAGGACCACCAAAGTTCTCTTTCAAGGCTAGTTTGGACTAGTGATAGGTTTCTAAGAATACAAGAATGTTATATGCAAGGCTTTTTGGAGCCTGAGATTAATATCCCACAAAATCATTTCTGTTACAACATACTAGTCAAGAGGCCTAAGAGGGTGGTGAAATAAACCCTTCCTATTTTTTTTTTATTTAAAGAAAGGCAATCAAACAGAATACAGAAAACATCAAACTAGATCATTAATATGGCATACTAGCCAAATTCTACTGCAAATAATTCAAAAGTGACTGTGGCCATACATCCACAGGGAACTGCCAAAAGTTGAAGCTAGATTCAGAAGAGGATGTGCAGCAAGTGATAATTGCCGGTGTCAGCCGGATGTTAGCTAAAAAGAAGAGAATACCAGAAAAATGTTTACCTGTGTTTTATTGACTAAGCAAAGGCATTCAATTGTGTGGATCAGAACAAATTATGGGTAACACTAGGAAGAATGAGAATTTCTGAGCACTTAATTGTTCTCATGCAAAACTTACACATGGATGAAGAGAGTCAATCAAAAAGAACAAGGGGGTATTGTGTGGTTCAAAATTGGCAAAGGTGTGCAACAGGGTTGCATCCTTTCACCTTGCTTATTTTGTTAACGCTAGAAAGATGATGGTTGTGTTGGGGCCTATGATACATAGGAAATAGGTTCTATCAGTTATCTATTGCTGTGTAAGAAACCATCAGAAAACTTAATGGCTTAAAATAACAATTTATTTTGCTTATGAATTTCTATATTTGCAATTTGGGCTGGGCTCGGCTGTGCAGTTCTTCTGGCCTTGTCTAGGCTCACTCACATGTCTATAGATAGCTAACATTCTGCTAAGTAGTTCTGTCTCTGTCAGTTGTACCAGGCAACTGCCAGACCCCTGACTACTGCTAACAGAGCCAAACTGAATGCGTTCAGTTGAGATTAGCAATATTTAGATGATATCAGAAATGTTTTATCAGGATCTTGACCGTAAGAAATGTTTTTTGTTTATTTAAAGCCACACATTTTGATATGGCTTGTTATACATCGAAAGCTAAATGATGCACTATGTGTCTGATATTATTGTTGATGTAACATTTTCTTACAAAAATTTTTGAAAACTTGAGGTTAGTTTTGAGAGGCATGCCTAAATATTGATTTCCTATATAGAGTTGTGATGCCTATAATTAAAGACTTGTAGAATATGAAGAGAATAAACACATGCTTACAAGCTGCTTCAATATTTAATATATAGATCTGGCATTTCTCCCTCAGAGTTTCAGTAATTTTAGCTTTCTTGAGCGTCTTCTGTGAATATTAGAAAAGGAAGTCTAGAACTTTCATAACCAAATTCAATTCCTAACCAAAAGATCCTATGTCATTTTTTTTGTTTTGTTTTGTTTTCAACATACAGATATTTTCAAGAGTTTATGGATTTCTCGAATGGTCCATTCTCAATGTACTGAGAGGAAGGGGATACTAATGACTTTGAATTATTATTACTTGCAGAAGTTGGAACAATTCTTTGACTGTGATGAATACTTCAATGACACATTGGGGACGGACCACTTGTCAGGTGCTGTCAAGTTGATTTCGACTCACAGAGAGCCCATGTGACAGAGTAGAACTGCTCCACAGGGTTTTCTTGGCTGTAATCTTTACTTAAGCAGATCTCCAGGTCTTTCTCCCACAAGCTGCTAGGTGGGTTTAAACCATCACCCTTTTGGTTAGTAGCTATGCAGTTAACCATTTGCACTACCAGGACTCCATTACACTCCTGTATTATGTTACTGAAGTAGGCTCTTAGCCAAATGGACAGCAACCTCTGAATTAAAGCTCTTTTAAATCCTCTATTGGCCATTTCCACTGGGAAACAGACAATCTCAGAGATGTTGAACCAGGTGGTGACTAGTGTTTCTCGATTAAGCTTTGGTGAACTTGGTCTCTGAGTGACAAAGTGAAGCCATGGCTGTGAAGCAGGACAGCTGAGGAACATGGTAGGAGTTGAGTCTCTCCAGCATCAGATGGTGGGCTATCAAATGCTCTCTGTCTGAGAGAAGATATCTACAGGATGTGCAACTCTGACTATGATGTCAAAGTTAGCCTCAAAAGTCAGAAAGGAAGCAGAGAGGTTGTGCCTAAGTCTTCTGATGATGGTGCCAGCATCAAGATGAAGAGAGCTTTCTCAATAGGAAGATTTACGGTAATAACTTGTATTTAAATAGAGCTATAAAAATTTGGAGCCCTGGTAGCCCAGTGCGTTAGAGTTCAGCTGCTAACCAAAAGGTTGGCAGTTCGAATCTACCAGCTGCTCCTTGGTAACCCTGTGGGACAGTTCTACTCTTCCTGTTGGGTCGCTATAAGTCAGAATCAACTCGATGGAAATGGGTTTTTTATAAAGACTAAAATCTTAAAGTTTTATTTCACCAAGAAGTTTAAGGAATAGGCTAGTTGAGAATAATCTCAATGATAATTGAGAGTAATGCCAATTCATAGGAACATGGCTTTAATTGAAGCTAGGGTACGTGAACACAGGTCAATTTATTATCTTAACCTCATCACATACAAAAATTTCTCAAATGTCACAACCCCTCTAAAATGCAAAGTATCTCTACATATATAAAAAAAAAAGAAACTGTTTCTATGTTTCTAAAAGCAGCAATTGTTTGACTGTATCTATTTTTAGAAATTCTGAAGTTACCCTTTCAACTATCGGTAGAGGCAACATCAACAGAAATAGGATGGAGAAGTGGCATGAAAGAATTGGCCATCAAAAGGTTAGTCAACATTTCTCAATAAGGCTAGAGGGTTAAAATAGGCACAAGAAATACAAGGTAAACACGGTCTCTTACATACTTTTCAAATTATTTTAAATATTAGAAAACAAAGGGAAAAGAAATTTATGGTAAATTCATCAGATTATCAGAAGTATTAAAAGTTTACAGCTTTCATGGTAGAATATTATCAAGCATCACTTGGTATGTTTTCATTTTAATTTTCATCAAACAAGTGAAAAAGCAGATAACACCTAAAGAAGTATTTCATATTCAAAGTGACAACATGCCCTGCATTTAAATGAGTATAATTTCCTGTTTTGCTGTACTCATGGACATTTACAGTCAAACTACTATAATAAGACAGTTAAACAAGAGCATGAGTGATTCAAAATAAATGATATGCAAAGTTATTCTATATTGTGGCTTTTGTGAATTAAATTGTTTTGAAGTTGGCTATAGAACTTTGTGGTTTGATTCCCACTCAGTAAATATTCCCAGTGTTTACATTATGCCAGGGAAAAGAAAACACTCTGTGGAAGTTTGCTAAAGGGATTAAAAATTTAAGATCAATCCATTTGTCTATAATGGAAAATTAAAAAAAAAAATTCACTTGGAAAAAAGTGCACGTTTAAAATATAGGAAATTAGATACTAATGAGATCAAAACATATCCCCTACAATAAAAGATTTTCTTTAGCTTTATGAGTCTTTAAAAAAATTTTTTTTTTCTTCGTAATTTTTTTCTTTCATACACAGGAATAAATATTTAATCTTCTACAGAATTTACAAAAATGTATACATTGCCTTTACAGCCATTATCTAATGGATGCTACATCACTGGGTTTTTTAAAGATTATTATTATTTTGGAACTACTTTACAATTATGGACTTTTGGAATTGTCAGAGGTACTAATATATCTTCAGTATTCAGTAAATCTCAAACATAAAACATCAACATTAAGAAATAGTCATTGACGTGGATAGATTCCTGGATATGCGATGGTCCACGAAACGTGGAAAGTCTGCCATCACATTGTACGCCACATCCTGTCAAAGTCACACTGTAAATCCCTCCACGTGGCTGGAAACCTTCCCAGACGCCAGAGTCTGCAACCCTGGAAATTTGAACCAAGCCCCAAGTGTTGCTGGACCGCTCTTTGGGCTCACCATTGTACTGAAACAACATTTAGCGTTCAACAGTGAAGAATACAATCATGTTAAATGATTGAAACTTATGCTTAAAAGAGAAAACGGCTTAGTTGCAGTGTGCAGTAAAATCTCTGCTTTATAAACATATTTTTAAATCTCATAATTTCAAAAGGATGTTGAGTGAAAAGAGCTTCTCTTACACGTGCCTCTCTGTTATGCAATGCAGTTCTCTTCTTTAGCGGCAACGTTACCAATTTTTCATGTACTCTGTTAAAATATATCCTCTGGATATTCAAGTAAATTCAGATATGCACTCTTAATTTCTCCATTTTTTATATAAATTAGAGCATATTTATAATTTTTGGTTTTTGTTTTCTTTGCTCTTAATACACCTTGGATATCTGCTCACTTTGAGACAAAGATTTTTTTTTTTTTATTGATAAATCTTATTAAAAAAAATCTTAATTTAACCATTTAAATAAATAAATGAGTTCTATTGATTTGCTGTCAGATAATATTCCATCTATGGATTTAGTTTATTTGAACAGTTACTTTTAGTGGATAATTGCTCTCCAAACTTTTGCTATACAAAAAAAAAGTTACAATGAATAGATTTTATTTTAATTATTGAACAAATGTATGAGTATATATTTGTAAGATAAATTTCTAAAAATGACATGGCTTTTTGCACAGGGCATGTAATCCATGTATGTCTTCATTCTCAGTTGATATTACCAAATTGTCCTCTATTGGTTGAATCAAATATCGTTACTGCCATTTACGTATGCAAGTGCTTATCTCTCATGCTTTCACTAAATCAGTGTGCTTCTAATGCTTTTGACCTTTGCAAAAAAAAAAAAAAATTGAAAACTGATAGTATTATTTTTGTTTTCCTTTATTTTAATCAGTATGGTTGATGCTAAGCCTACTTAAAATGACTTATAACCCTGAGGTGGGCCTTGAGGAAGATGTAGAAGAAAAAGGAGGACGAAATAAAGAAGGGAAGGAAGGAAAAAGGAAAGCGAAGGAAGAAGAGAGAAAAGGAAGGAAGGGAAACAAGGGAGAGAGAGGGAGAAAGGAAAAAAAGAAAAGTAGGAAGATGCTTGAGGGAAGAAAGGCAGGAAGAAAAAAAGAGGAAAGAAGAGAGGGAGGGGAGAAGGAAGGGAAGAGAGAGAAAGGAAAGCAGAGGCAGGAGGGAGTCAGGGAGGAAGGAAGGAAAGGAGGGAGAGGGAGGAAGGAAGAAAAGTATGACAGAACACATTCCAGGTGGGTGTGACAGGGTGAAAAAGACTTAGCTAAAGCCAGAAGCCCTGGTGGCATAGTGGTTAAGTGTTATGACTGCTAACCAAAAGGTTGGCAGTTCAAATCCACCAGGTGCTCCTTGGAAACTCTATGGGGCAGTTCTATTCTGTTCTGTAGGTTTGCTATGGGTCAGAATCGACTTGATGGTAACAAGTTTTTTTTTTTTAAGCAATGACTGTGTATGCAGAAGGGGAAGCTTGACTGAATAGATTAATGCCAGACCAAGAGCTTAGACATGAAGCATTAATCACTTGCATAGTTTTAAATTGTGCTTCAGATGAAGGTTTATAGAGAAAACCAGTTTCTCATTAAACAATTAGTACACATATTGTGTGTGACATTGGTTGCCAACACCACAACCTGTTAATGCTCTCCCCTTCTCTACCTTGGGTTCCCCCTTACCAACTTTTGTGTCCACTTCTGCCTTCTCGTCCTTGCCCCTGGCTGGTGTGCCCATTTACTCTTGTTTTTTTTTATGGGCTTGTCTAATCTTTGACTGAAGGGTGAACCTCAGGAGTGACTTCATTACTGAGTTAAAATGGTGTCTGAGGGCCATATTCTTGGAGTTTCTCCTGTCTCCGTCAGACCAATAGTTTTGGTCTTTTTTTTGAATCACTGTGCATTTTTTTGAGCAGAGATGGCAATGATGAGATTAGTATTTAAGAACATTGATAGGACCGGATGACTTGAAATGAAGGCAGCCTGAAATCAAAGAGATGAATAGGCACCACTTGCATTCAGCTTGGCTTAAAGTGATATGTATGGTGACAGCTATGAACGCCATCAACAGGTAACAGTACTTGGTGATTGTGTACAGGAGATGAATGAATGAATAATGACTTCACAATTTTCAGTCCTGTTGTTTTAGCTTCTTCAGAAGACAAAATTTCGGTTTTTATGACACCAAGGTAGCATAGCTGGCCAAAGGATGTCTTTTCCTCTGTTGGTATCCTTTACAGAGGGAACTATTTTAAATAACAATTTATGCTCTAAAATATTTAATCTATCCAGATGAGGGAACAAAGTCAGAGAATGCTTTAGAGATTTTTAGCCCTTCTTTCTCCATGATCTCCATCAGAAACCTCCTTGCACAAACTATGCCAACTAAACCTACAACGTACGTGCAACACTGAAATCACACATAACGGCTTCAAGATCACCTGCCCTGGTGGCGTAGTGGCTAAGTGCTATGGCTGCTAACCAAAAGGTTGGCAATTCAAATCCACCAGGTGCTCCTTGGAAACTCTATGGGGCAGTTTTACTCTGTCCTATCGGGTCACTATGAGTTGGAATCAACTGGACAGCAACAGTTTTGTTTTTGTTTGTTTGTTTGTTTTTTTCAGTACTTCCTATAACCAAATTACCAGCCCTGAGTTTTTAATATAGAAATTCTGGAGACATCACTGACTAATTTCTACAGATATGATGTGCATCATGTTACTTAATCTCCATTTATGTGTACATTGTATATGTAAGCCCCATGAGGACAGAGATTTTTTTTGTTCTTCTGTGCATTACAGTTTTCTTGTCACCTAAGACAGTGTTAGACACTTGAAAGCTAAATTTTAAATTTAAACATTTAAACATCTTTATTTCAGCTGCTAACTAAAAGTTTGGAGGTTCTAATCCACACAGAGGTTCCTTGGAAAAAAGTCCTGCTGATCTACTTCTGAAAAGTCAGCCGTTGAAAACCTCTTTGTAACACAGTTCTACTCAGATACATATGGGGTTACCATGAGTCAGAGTCAGAGTCAACTTGAAAAACAACTGGTTTAAATCTGAAATATCTGTTCAGTGAATCTCTGTGTGTTAGACGTCGGAGTCTTGGGAGGAGAGAAGAGATGCCAATTAAAGAACCCCATCTCTCACTGGGACACAATGTTGGCTCCTCTGCCTGCGGAGGCCCAGAAGGGTCTCAGAATTCTCACTGATGAGTCGACTGTCTCTGCAGGATCTGGAACTCTCAGTATGGTTTTTATGAATTTTTAAATCATTTTGTTAATTTTTTTTGCAGCATAAGTTTATAAGTATCATTATTTTCATGTGCTAAATATTAGCAACCCAGCAGTTTGAATTGATTCAAAAAGGCATTTGATTTTGTTTTTCTCTCACAGCTTCTGAGCCCACCCAAGTGCACTGCGATCCATTAAGGCAAGCAAGACTACATTTTGTGGGTCAGAGGATTTGGACTTGATTTAGCTGTACCTGGATCCAAGTTGGTCTGTCTTCAAACTTCGTGGCGTAACTGTTTCAGTACATGGCACATTGAAGCCTAGGTCTGCAAATCACAGCCATTCACCCGTCTGGTTCTAATTGGAATTTGGAATTAGTATTTTCTCATTTGGGATTTACAAAAAAGCAAAAAAAAAAAAAGTTTGTCAGAAAACCATTAGGAGTCTTAAATTTAATTCCATGACTTCTACTACAGGGAAAAAAAAAGTTAATTTTTGCAGGCTCTGAAAACCTTGAATTTTTGTCCATGGACATTATGCCATGATATTTTTCTAGAATTATCTTTCTTGTTTCTCAAATTTTTGGCAAGACCTACCTTGCTGTGAATTTCCTTAATGTGGGTGGAACGGTTAAAGCCATAGAACTCCATGTTGTTGATCTGCCTCATCGGCTGGTTTCTGAGGGCATTTGTGTCAAAGTGACAAGCTAACCCTCTCTAGGGCTTACAGGAAAACTGTCTAGGGCTTACAGGAAAACTTCAATCTGTTCCGGAAGCTGCTGTGAGCCAGCGGCTATGAACTTGTGGCCCAACCACAGGGAATCAAGAACTTGTGAGTTAGAGCCCAGACTCTACCCGGACTCACTGGGTGACCTCAGGCAAGTTACTTAACCTTTGTCTGCCTCTCATTTTCCAGCTGCAAAATGGAAAAAAGAATAGTTGCTCATTCAAGTCAAGCAGTTTGTTCCTACATACTCTGGGTTAGTTTTTATGGATGTTTGTTTTGCTTTTTTGTTGCTATCGTTTTGCCTTAAAAAAAGCCAGTAAATAAAGGAAGGGATGGAATGTGTTATGGATCTGTGTCCCCCAAAATGTGTTCCAGCTTGGCTAGGCCATGATTCCCAGCATTGTGTGATTGTTCTCCATTTTCTGATTTGATGTAATTTTCCTAAGTGTTGTAAATCCTAATCTCTATGATGTTAATGAGGCAGGGTTAGAGGCAGTTATGTCAATGAGACAGGACCCAATCTACAGGATTAGATTGTATCTTGAATCGATCTCTTATGAGACCTAAAAGAGAAGTCAGCAGAGAGGAGAGGACCTCATGCCACCAAGAAGCACCAGGAGTAGAGCGCACCCTTTGGAACTGGGGTCCCTGTGCTGAGAAGCTCCTAGACTAGGGCAAGATGGATGATAAGGATCTTCTCCCAGAGCTGTCAGACAGAGAAAGCCTCCCCCTGGAGCTAGTCCCCTGAATTCAGACTTCTAGCCTCTAGACTATGAGCAAATAAATTTCTCTTTGTTAAAGCCATCCGCTTGTGATATTTCTGTTACAGCAGCACTAGATAACTAAGACAGGTGGTGATTTTACTTTTTTAAAGGTTGTTTACATAAAAATTGCAATAATTTTAAGTGAACTAAATTAAGTCAAGTAAATAGAAATACATATGCATAATCTATTTTCAGTTACACTGTAACACACTCCCAATTATAATATTAACCCAATGAAGATAAACTATTTTGTCTTTTTTTTTAATCATTCCTATTATATCCCTAGAATTCAGAACAATGGCTAGTATACAGTAGATGCTCAACAAATGCTTGCTAAATGAATGAATGAACAAATGAATGAGTGACATAAAATAATGATTCAAGAAAATTATAGACATGCTTCAGTTTTAAATCTTAGTATACATTCGCGGTTGTCAGTTGGCATTGAGTTGGCTCCAACTCATGCTAACCACACGTGCAACAGCATGAAACATTGTCTGCTTTATCCCATCTTCATGATTACTGGTGTGCTCCAGTTCACTGTTGCTGCTACTGTGTATTTTGAGTGCCTTCCAACCTAGGGGGCTCATCTCCCAGCATATCATATTGAACAATATTCTTTCACGATCCATAGGGTTTTCACTGGCTGTTTTAAGATCACCAGGCCTTTCTTTTTAGTCTGTCTGAGCCTGGAAGCATCACTGTAGCCTGTCCTTGAGTGACCCTGCAGGTATTTGAAACACTACGGCATACTTTCCAGTATCATAGCAACACAGAAGCCACCATAGTATGACAAGTGGACAGACAGGTGTTTTTGTTGTTGTTAGGTGCCATTGAGTTGGTTCTGACTCTAGTGACCCTGGTTACAACAGAAAGAAACACTACCCGGCTCTGTGCCATCCTCACGATCATTGTTATATTTGAGCCCATTGTTGCAGTCACTGTGTCAATTCATCTTGGTGAGGGACTTCTTTTTTTTCGCTGAACTTCTACTTTACTAAGCATGGTGTCCTTCTCCAGGAACTAGTCCCTCCTGATAACATGTCCAAAGTACATGAGGCAAAGTCTCCCCATCTTCTTTTCCAAAGAGCACTGTGACTGTATTTCTTCCAAGATAGACTTGTTCGTTTTTCTGGCAGTCCATAGTATATTCAGTATTCTTGGCCAACATTATAATTCCAAGACATCAATTCTCCTTCAGTCTTCATTATTTATTGTCCAGCTTTCACATGTATTTGAGGTGATTGAAAATATCATACTTGGGTCAGGCGTGCCTTAGTCCTCAAAGTGACATCTTTATTTTCCAACATTTTAAGGAGATCTTTTGCAACGGTTTTGCCCAGTGAAATACGTGGTTTGATTTCCTGACTGCCGCTTCCATGGGGATTGATTGTAGATCCAAGTAAGATGAAATCCTTGACGATGTCAATCTTTTCTTCATTTATCACGGTGTTGCTTACTGGCCCAATAGTGAGTATTTTTGTTTTCTTTATGTTGAGGTGTAAATCCACAGTGAAGGCTGTGGTCTCTGTGAAATCTTCTGTGCAGATTTCTTCTTCATCAGTAAATGCTTCAAACCTTCTTTGCTTTTAATAAGCGAGGTTGTGTCATCATTGAATTGCAAGTTGTTAAGGAGTCTTCCACCAATCCTGATGTCTCATTCTTCTTCATATCGTCCAGCTTCTTGAATTATTTGTCAGCATACAGATTGAATAAGTATGGTGAAATGATGTAACCTTAGTGCACACCTTTCTTGGTTTTAAACCATGCAGAATCCCCTTGCTCTGTTCAAATGACTACCTCTTGGTCTATGTACAGGTTCCACATGAACACAAGTCAGTGTTCTGGAATTCCCATTCTTTGCAATGTTATTGTTATGATCCACACAGTTGAATGCCTTTGCATAGTCAATAAAAAACTGGTAAACATCTTCCTGGTATTCTCTGCTTTCAGCCAAGATCCATCTGACCTCAGCAATGATGTCCTTTCTTCCATGTCTTCTTCTGAATCCAGCTTGAATTTCTAACAATTCCCTGTAGATGTACTGCTGCAACCACTTTTAAATGATCTGCAAAATTGTACTTGCATGTGTTATTAGTGATTTTATTCAATAATTTCCACATTCTGTTAAAGAAACATTTTGTTAGATCACCTTTATTTAGAATAGGCACAAAATATGGATCTCATCCAGTCATTGGCCAGGTAGCTGTGTTCCATATTTCTTGGCATAGATGAGTGAGCAACTCCAGCACTACATCTCTTTGTTGAAACATTGTAATTGGTATTCTGTCAGTTCCTGGAGCTCTGTTTTTCACCAACGCCTTCAGTACAGCTTAAACTTCTTCCTTCAATACCATGGGTTCTTGATTATATGCTACCTCCTGAAATGGTTAAATGGTGACCAATTCTTTTAGGTACAGTGATTCTGTGTATTCTTTCCACTTTCTTTTGATGCTTCCTTTGTCATTCAATATTTTGCCCACAGAATCCTTCAAAATTGCAACTTGAGACTTGAATTTTCTCTTCAATTCTTTCAACTTAAGAAATGCCAAACTTTTTCTTCCCTTTTGGTTTTCTAACTCCCAGTTTTACACATTTCATTATAGTATATTACTTTGTCTTCTCGAGCTGCCCTTTGAAATCTTCTGTGCAGCTCTTTTACTTCATCATTTCTTCCATCCACTTTAGCTTCTACATGTTTAAGAATAAGTTTCAAAGTCTCTTCTGACATCCATTTTGGTTTTCTCGTTCTTTTCTGTCTTTTTAATGACCTTTTGCTTTTTTCATGTATGATGTCCTTGATGTCATCCTATAAATCACCTGGTCTTTGGCTATTAGTGTTCAATGCATCAAATCTATTCCTGAGATGGTCTCCAAATTCAGGTGGGTTATACTCAAGTTTGTATTTTGGCTCTCGTAGAGTTGCTTTGATTTTCCTCGCCTTCATCTTGAACTTGCATATGAGAGATTGATGTTTTTTTCCACAGTGGGCCTGTGACCTTGTTCTTACTGATGATATTGAGCTTTTCCATCATCTCTTTCCACAGATGTAGTCGATTTGATTCCTGTATATTCCATCTGGCAAGGTCCATGTGTACAGTCACCATTAATGTTGTTGATAAAAGGCATTTACAATGAAGAAGTCATTAATCTTTCAAAATTCTCTCATGCTATCTCTGGTGTTGTTTCTATCATGAAGGCCATATTTTCCAACAACTAATCCTTCTTCATTCCAACTTTTACATTCCAATCACCAGTAATTATCTATGCATCTTGACTGCATGTTTGATCAATTTCTGACTGCAGAAGTTGGTAAAGATCTTCAATTTCCTCATATTTGGCATTTGTGGTTGGTGCAGAAATTTGAATAATAGTCATATTAACTGGTCTGCCTTGTAAGTATGGATTTTATCATATCATTGACAGCATTGTTCTTCAGGTTGTTGTTAGGTGCCGTCGAGTCCATTCTGACTCATAGAGACCCTATGCACAACAGAGTGAAACACTGCCAGGTCCTGTGCCATCCTCACAATTGTTGTTATGCTTGAGCCCATTGCAGCCACTGTGCAATCGAACATCAGGTTGGATCTTGAAATGTTCTTTTTGACAATGAACATGATGTCATTCTTCTTAAATTTGTCATTCCTGGCATAGCAGACCGTATGATTATCTGATTCAAAATGGCCAATACCAGTCCATTTCAGCTCACTAATGCCTAGGATATCAATGTTTATGAGTGCCATTTCATTCTTGATGATTTCCAATTTTTCTAGATTCATACTTTGTACATTCCAGGTTCTGATTATTAATGGATGTTTGCAGTCGTTTCTTCTCATTTTGAGTCATGCTACAACAGCAAATGAAGGCCTTGAAAGCTTTATTCCACCCACGTCATTAAGGTCGACTCTACTTTGAGGAGGTAGCTCTTCCCCAGTCGTCTCTTGAGTGCCTTCCAACCTGGGGGACTCATCTTCCAGCACTATATCAGACAATGTTCCGCTGCTATTCATGAGGTTTTCACTGGCAAATGCTTTTCAGAAGTAGACTGCCGGGTCCTTCTCCCTAGTCTGTCTTAGCCTGAAAGCTCAGCTGAAACCTGTCCTCCATGGGTGACCCTTTTGGTACCTGAATACTGGTGGCATAGCTTCCAGCATCACAGTGACACGCAAGCCCCCCCAGTATGAAAAACTGACAGACACATGGGGGAAATATTCCTCTAGAGCAAAGCAAATACCCTGTTTGGTACAGATCTGTTTTATATATACTCTAGGCTTGAACATTTCTAGAGACACTTGATCAGACTATAAATATCTAGGTCCTCAACCCACCCTCCCATTGGTGCTTCTTTACACTCTTTGGGAATAAAGATGGCAGAAAGCCTGTGTTTGACACTAATACCGCTAACACCTCTCAACTCTAGCTAACCTTCTTTTTAATAATGAGAAAGTATATTTAGAAACAGTGAATTCTTCTGTTAGTTTTCTATTGCTTGCATAATACATAACCACAAACTTAATAACGTTAAACATAACACTGTTCTGTAGGTCAGAAATCCAGGTGGATTTGACTGGTTCCTCTGTTCCATGTCTCACAAAGTCAAAATCAAGGTGTTGGGTGATCAGGGCTTTTCTATGGAGACACTGGAGGATAACTTATTTCCAAGCTCATGCAGGTGGTTGGCAGAATCCAGTTTCTTGTCATTGTAGAATTGAGGTCACAATTTCCTTGCTGGCTATCACCTGGAGCCTGCTTTTACCTCCTAGAGGCCTCTTTCTGATGTTTGCATTTGAGATCCTACATCTCAGAGTTGGTAACAGCACCTTGAGTCCTTTTCATATTTGGAATCTCTCTGACTTCACCTTACCTCTGCCTCCAGTCAGAAAAAATTCTTTTCTTTTAAGGGTTCATGTAACTAAACTGGGCCCCGCTGGATAATCCAGGGTACTCTGTCTATTTTGAAGTCCCTATGTCCTATTTTTTTTTTTTTTTTATGTCCTATAGGGTTGACTCGACAGCACTGGGTTTTTGGGTTATTTTAATTAAATCTGCAAAGTCCCTTAGGCCATATAACATAACATATTCATAAGATTAGAGCACAGACATCCTCAGGAGGCCATTTTGCCTATAACATTCCCAGACCCACTAACTATTAGGAACACTGGAATAAATGCACCAGGACACTCAGCGTAAACTATTGTTGTTGTTCGTTGCTCTGGAGCCAATTCTGATTCATGGTGACTCCATGTGTGCAAAGGAGAACTGCTCTATTGGGTTTTTAAGCCTGCAATATCTTGGAAACAGATAGCTAGGCCTATCTTCTTAGGCACCTCTGCATGGGTTTGAACTGCCAACCTTCAGCCAGTATTAGAGTGTTTAACTACTTGTGCCACCCACAACATGAATTATAAATAGTAAAATTAGAAAGTTTAGAAAGAATTGTGAAATACAACAGACATTTTGGAAACAGGAAATCATAAGACTAAAATTTGGGGAGACTGGCTTGATTCGTGGGCATAAAGCCTCTAAGTGAGGAATCCAGAAATATCTATCATATACAAGTGATTTGAATAGACAATAAAAAGTTCAGCTTCAAAGGAGTTACAAAAAGTGAATCACTAGATTCTGGGGCCTTTACAACAAAGAATTAAAAGTAAAGAAGAATCAAAGTGGCACAGTATTTCGTGGCGATCAGCATTAGTGGTTGCAAATCATTTATAAGAGGTTAAGTATAATACTAACCATCACTCTTATTTGGTGCTTTCAGATACAAAACTGAGTTATGGTACAGCCCAGAATTTTATGTCAAATTTTATTTTTATTTTTTAGCAGAAGCACAGAACACAAAACAGGTATTTTCATCCATTTTCAAGTTTCTGGGAAGTTAAGAAGTTTAGTTATTTTTGTCAAGAAAATAGTGTGCCTTTCAACCAAAACCAAACAAAACCTGTTGCTTTCCAGTTGATTCTGACTCATAATGCCCTATAGGGCAGAGAAGAACTACCCCCTAGGGTTTCCACCAAGGAGCAGCTGGTGGATTCAAATTGCCGGCCTTTTGGTTAGCAGCTGAACACACAACCACAGCACCACCAGGGCTAAAATATACTAAAATACTACATTTCTAGAATAAATCCCTCACTAAGTATCTGAGAAAGTTAAAGAGATGTACAGTGGTTTGTTCAGGTAAGAATCCACCATTCTGTTTCCATCAATGTCCAAAATGCCCACTTTGGGTATCCCAAGTTCTCTCAACATTTTGTTAGGTGAACCTCTCACCCTGGCAGTCATATAAGGGTACTTATAGCTACAAGTCATATATATATATATATATATATATATGTTTTATAGCTACAAGTCATATTTAGGTATATTTTCCTTTAAAGTTATCCTTCTATATCTTATTCTACTATTATGATACTAACCTGGCTTCCCAACTAGACTTGGCATGCTTATGTGCTGAAAGGTAATTTGCAGACATGGTTACATTTATTCAACTCCTGGGAGTCTGTTCAGCCCTAAATGAACTAAAAAAATTGAGCAACCCAGACTCTGAAGTTGTTCAGACGTGAAGTCTGTCCTGATTCAACTTATCAGGATGCAGATACTCTGCGAGGCTCATCTGGAAGTGATCAGTTTTTTTTTTTTTTTTATTTTATCTAATCTGGAAGTTAGAATGGGTAGAATGGTGCTTCATTTGATATTCTGACCAGTTCAGATGACACTTCCATCTTAAACGGATACGTTTTTATCTTCCTTCACAAAACGTCATTTATTTTCTTTCTTTACCTCCCAGTTCACAGTTTTGAATAAGGCATATGAGCTTCAAGAGTAGACACAATTTGTTGTTGTAGTTGTTGCCATTGTTGTTATTATTATTGTAGTAGTTGTTTGATTGATTCTGAAGTGCATCATGGTGAGAAGCCTATGGGTGCTCCCAATTCTTCACGACTATTTTGAAACAGTACTTTCACTGTTCTTCCTGACATCTCTCCTCCTCCCTCATTGGCCTTCTTGCAGCTTTTTAAACAAATCAACCTCATTCCAATCCCAGGATTATTCTTTCCCCCTGCCTGGAATGAGCATTTCCTGATTATCACATGCCTGCCTACCTCCTTGAAGTTCTTCAGATTCAGTTTAGATATCATTTCCCAGTGTCCTGTCCTGTCCAGCTAATGTAAGTACACACCCACCTACTCAGTGGTCACTTCACTCCAGCTTAATTATTTT
Organism: Elephas maximus indicus; assembly: GCF_024166365.1. Taxonomy (NCBI): domain Eukaryota; kingdom Metazoa; phylum Chordata; class Mammalia; order Proboscidea; family Elephantidae; genus Elephas; species Elephas maximus. The sequence goes on along the minus strand of NC_064836.1, from coordinate 34,133,685 downwards.
TTCATAAAACTAGTTACTAGTTGACAGTTTCTTATATACTTATGTATATATGCATGTAAAGAGTGCTTGTGGTACAAAAGGTTAAGCACTAGGCTGCTAGCCTACCCAGGCGCTTCATGGGAGAAAGACCTGGCAATCTGCTTCTGTAGAGATTACAGACAAGAAAGCCTATGTGATGGATCTACTTAGTCATTAGGGGTTGCTATGAGTCAAAAACAACTCATTGGCACCCAACAATAACAACATGTCTGTATGTATTACCTATTTATTTATTTATGAGTTGAAATCGACTTGATGGCACTAGGTTTAGTTTTTTGTTTTTTTTAATAGGAGCCCAGGTGGCACAGTGATTAAGACCTTGGCTACCAACCAAAAGACTGGCAGTTCAGATCTACCAGCTGCTCTTTGGAAACCCTATGAAGCAGTTCTACTCGGTCTTATAGGATCACTGTGGGTCAGAACTGACTCCACTGCAACGGGTTTGTTTTTTTGGTTTTGTTTTGTTTTTGTTTTTTTAGTATTATCAAATGAATGGATGTATTGGTAGGAATATACTATACAAGTGCAGCTTTCTATTTCTGAACATTCTTCAAGGCAAGGTGATATGGATAACTCTAATTAAAGATTTTTACCTGTCAATCCATTAGAACAAATGCTAAGAACAAAATATTTCAGGCTCAGTCTTATGAATATAATATAAGCAGTGTCCTCCTCCCCCGCCCCACCACCCAATTGTAACATCTCTGGTACCTTCGAAAGCACACTTGTTATTTTCTACTTAATAAATTCTTCAGTTGCCCCTGTAGGGGTCTTACTAGAACCATTCTCCTTATTTGCTGCTCTGTGTTTGGTGCTTATTTTTGTCCCATCACCCTCTCATCAACAGGTTTACAATGGAAAGAAGCTGATGTCTCTACGGTGGTGTGTAAGACCCTGGCACAGAGAGGTAACCTCCCTGGAGAAGACCATCATGCTTGTTAAAGAACAGGGTCAGCAAAAAACAGAAGACCCTCAACAAGATGGATTGGCACAGTGGCTGCAACAATGAGCTCAAGCATAACCATGATTGTGAGGATGGTGCAGGACCGGGTAGTGTTTCGTTCTGTTGTATGTAGGGTCGCTATGAGTTGGAACTGACTGGAGGCACCTAACAACAACAACATTTCAGACACCACTATGTGTTTTTTTCATGTGAGTGCTCTACTTTGTAGACTGTAATGCTTTCTATAAAATACTCTGCAGTGGCTGAATTTCAGGGCCCAGTTGATGTGAAAGTAATTTTTGAGAAAAAGGTCTATTTTTTTTTTTTCAATTTTTCAAAAACCCCAATCTGAAAACAGCTACAGAAGCCCCGAGAAAAGGCTTAGACTTTTCCATAGCTCATCACCTCCTGAAAGTTGCAACAGATGGCCACCCTGTAAGTCATGTCAAATGCTAGGTGAGTTTTCTGTGGTCACTGCTGAAGCATCACCTTTCTGAAGTCTTCTGTTGCATTTATGCTGTTTGCATACATGTGCAAGTGATATTTAAGAAACGGAGTTGTTTTTAATGTTCTGTTGTTTGGTAGATACATGATATGCCCTTGGAAATTAGAGATTCCTGTTTGGTTTTTAAAGAAGAGTCAGTGTATTTGGAGTCTTGGAATCTATTTCCAACATCTCAGAGAATCGAGGGGAAAGAGTGGAACCACTGAGTGCAGCATAGGTCCGGGCAGGGTGTGTAAGATAGGGTGGTTAGCTTGATTTTCTGTTTCAGAGTTTAAAACAATTTTTTCTGGGGAAGAATCTCTTTTCAAAATCCTTTCAGGTGTCCAGGGAGTGATTCCTTCTAAGTGATCATTTCACAAAGGTAATGGATGTTTCTGTCAAACCTACAATTTTTCATTTGGATAAATTTTGATGGCCTCTACCGAGGGATTTGAGTTCTCAACTTTCTGAACTCTCTGTCCGGCTGTATAGCGTGGCAATTGACTATGAAGCGAATACCTTTTAGAATATATCCTGAAAATACAAGTCCAAATACTTCTTGAAAAATTGTCTCTATAAAACTGAATGGCCATTGTAATGTTGAAAACATTAGACATGCATATCTTTTACATATGGCCCTAGTAAAAAGAGGGAAGATCTGTGTTACCTCCAGAACTGTTGTGCTTTACCAAAATGAATTTGAACTTCAGATGTGTTTGCTTAAGGGTATGACAGAGCTAATAATTCTTCCTTTTGTGGTAAAGATTACTTGAACACTGTCTGATTTTTTTTTTTTCCCTCCTTAGAGGAAGTGTATTCTAACCATTGCTTAATACTTGGCACTCGTTTAAGCAGAAGACACTTTGGGTATTCTTTGCATCATTTTCCATCCAAATAATAATATCAAAGCAAAAAAATACCCAGGCACTGGTTATGAAAATATAGAAATTGTGGCAACATCCAATTAGTTCCCAGAAATTACAGTTTAATAATTTTTTCCACAATAATCATGCATTGGAAATCTCCTGATATACAGGAATCAGAGTCAAACTATGGGTCAAAATAACCAAATCCCCCTAATTTGTCCAAGAAAGAAAGTACATAGTCTGAAACAACGTTACTGTTACAAGAACAAAAAATAAAATAAAATAAATATTCAGTGCACAATATCTGTGAGATAAGAACGCTGTTAAATTATGTTCATATTAAGGAATTGTCGAATACCCCAAACCATTTCAACATTCAATGTATCTCCAGCCTGTGGGGGAATATGAGAGGTGAAATTCAGGTTGTTTTCTAAATCCAGGACTGATGGATGGTTTCTACAGTGCCACACAGTGAGGATGTACTTTCCACTGGCAAATATGTGCGCTCACTCTGGTCTGTGGAAGTGAATAAAAAAAGGAAACATTTAAGATTGTGAAAATCTGGGTTGTTTCACAGACTTCCTTCTTAAAGCCACTTTGAAGCTTTAAATTAAAGGACCTGGTTAAGAAATATGTGTTCTGTCTGCGGAACACTCTGTGAATACATGATTCTGTTACTTCTGAAGGCTATAGTTTTGTTTTCCGTGGTTTTATTTCCAGCGCCCAACAGGGAGACACCATCATATGTCCCTTCTCACATATTTAGTTACTGAGATCTCTTTTTTTTTTTTTATGTTATTTCTACCTTTCAGTGTTTTTTTTTTTTAATAACTTTTATTAAGCTTCAAGTGAACGTTTACAATCCAGTCTGTCACATATAAGTTTACATACATCTCACTCCCTACTCCCACTTGCTCTCCCCCTCTTGAGTCAGCCCTTTCAGTCTCTCCTTTCTTGACACTTTTGCCGGCTTCCCTCTCTCTCTATCCTCACATTCCCCCTCCAGACAAGAGTTGCCAACACAATCTCAAGTGTCCACCTGATATAATTAGCTCACTCTTCATCAGCGTCTCTCTCCCACCTGCTGACCAGTCCCTTTCATTTCTGATGAGTTGTCTTCAGGGATGGTTCCTGTCCTGTGTCAACTGAAGATCTGGGGAGCATGGCCGCCGGGGTTCCTCCAGTCTCAGTCAGACCATTAAGTATGGTCTTTTTATGAGAATTTGGGGTCTGCATCCCACTGATCTCCTGCTCCCTCAGGGGTCCTCTGCTGTGCTCCCTGTCAGGGTAGTCATCGATTGTGGCCGGGCACCAACTAGTTCTTCTGGTCTCAGGATGATGTAGGTCTCTGGTTCATGTGGCCCTTTCTGTCTCTTGGGCTCTTAGTTGCCGTGTGGGCTTGGTGTTCTTCATTTTCCTTTGCTCCAGGTGGGTTGAGACCAATTGCTGCATCTTAGATGGCCGCTTGTTAGCATTTAAGACCCCAGACGCCACATTTCAAAGTGGGATGCAGAATGTTTTCATAATAGAATTATTTTGCCAATTGACTTAGAAGTCCCCGCAAACCATGTTCCCCAGACCCCCGCCCCTGCTCCGCTGACCTTTGAAGCATTCATTTTATCCCGGAAACTTCCTTGCTTTTGGTCCAGTCCAATTGAGCTGACCTTCCATGTATTGAGTGTTGTCTTTCCCTTCTTTTTTTTTTTTTTAGAGCAGTTCTTATCTACTGATTAATCAATAAAAAACCCTCTCCCACCCTCCCTCACTCCCACCCTCCCTCCCTCCCCCCCTCGTAACCTCAAAAGTATGTGTTCTTCTCAGGTTTACTATTTCTCAAGATCTTATAATAGTGGTCTTATACAATATTTGTCCTTTTGCCTCTGACTCATTTCGCTCAGCATAATGCCTTCCAGGTTCCTCCATGTTATGAAATGTTTCAGAGATTCGTCACTGTTCTTTATCGATGTGTAGTATTCCATTGTGTGAATATACCACAATTTATTTACCCATTCATCCGTTGATGGACACCTTGGTTGCTTCCAACTTTTTGCTATTGTAAACAGAGCTGCAATAAACATGGGTGTGCATGTATCTGTTTGTATGAAGGCTCTTGTATCTCTAGGGTATATTCCGAGGAGTGGGATTTCTGGGTTGTATGGTAGTTCTATTTCTAACTGTTTAAGATAACGCCAGATAGATTTCCAAAGTGGTTGTACCATTTTACATTCCCACCAGCAGTGTATGAGAGTTCCAATCTCTCCGCAGCCTCTCCAACATTTATTATTTTGTGTTTTTTGGATTAATGCCAGCCTTGCTGGTGTGAGATGGAATTTCATCGTAGTTTTAATTTGCATTTCTCTAATGGCTAATGATCGAGAGCGTTTTCTCATGTATCTGATGGCTGCCTGAATATCTTCTTTAGTGAAATGTGTGTTCATACCCTTTGCCCACTTCTTGATTGGGTTGTTCGTCTTTTTGTGGTTGAGTTTTGACAGAATCATGTAGATTTTAGAGATCAGGCGCTGGTCGGAGATGTCATAGCTGAAAATTCTTTCCCAGTCTGTAGGTGGTCTTTTTACTCTTTTGGAGAAGTCTTTAGATGAGCATAGGTGTTTGATTTTTAGGAGCTCCCAGTTATCAGGTTTCTCTTCATCATTTTTGGTAATGTTTTGTATTCTGTTTATACCTTGTATTAGGGCTCCTAGGGTTGTCCCAATTTTTTCTTCCATAATCTTTATCGTTTTAGTCTTTATGTTTAGGTCTTTGATCCACTTGGAGTTAGTTTTTGTGCATGGTGTGAGGTATGGGTCCTGTTTCATTTTTTTGCAAATGGATATCCAGTTATGCCAGCACCATTTGTTAAAAAGGCTATTGTTTCCCCAGTTAATTGACACTGGTCCTTTGTCAAATATCAGCTGCTCATACGTGGATGGATCTATGTCTGGGTTCTCAATTCTGTTCCATTGGTCTATGTGTCTGTTGTGGTACCAATACCAGGCTGTTTTGACTACTGTGGCTGTATAATAGGTTCTGAAGTCAGGTAAGGTGAGGCCTCCCACTTTCTTCTTCTTTTTCAGTAGTGCTTTGCTTATCCAGGGGTTCTTTCCCTTCCATATGAAATTGGTGATTTGTTTCTCTATCCCCTTAAAATATGACATTGGAATTTGGATCGGAAGTGCGTTAAATGTATAGATGGCTTTTGGTAGAATAGACATTTTTACTATGTTAAGTCTTCCTATCCATGAGCAGGGTATGTTTTTCCACTTAAGTATGTCCTTTTGAATTTCTTGTAGTAGAGCTTTGTAGTTTTCTTTGTATAGGTCTTTTACATCCTTGGTAAGATTTATTCCTAAGTATCTTATCTTCTTGGGGGCTACTGTGAATGGTATTGATTTGGTTATTTCCTCTTTGATGTTCTTTTTGTTGATGTAGAGGAATCCAAGTGATTTTTGTATGTTTATTTTATAACCTGAGACTCTGCCAAACTCTTCTATTAGTTTCAGTAGTTTTCTGGAGGATTCCTTAGGGTTTTCTGTGTATATAATCATGTCATCTGCAAATAGTGATAACTTTACTTCTTCCTTGCCAATCCGGATACCTTTTATTTCTTTGTCTAGCCTAATTGCCCTGGCTAAGACTTCCAACACGGTGTTGAATAAGAGCGGTGATAAAGGGCATCCTTGTCTGGTTCCCGTTCTCAAGGGAAATGCTTTCAGGTTCTCTCCATTTAGAGTGATATTGGCTGTTGGCTTTGCATAGATGCCCTTTACTATGTTGAGGAATTTTCCTTCAATTCCTATTTTGGTAAGAGTTTTTATCATAAATGGGTGTTGGACTTTGTCAAATACCTTTTCTGCATCAATTGATAAGATCATGTGGTTTTTGTCTTTTGTTTTATTTATGTGATGGATTACATTAATGGTTTTTATGATATTAAACCAGCCTTGCATACCTGGTATAAATCCCACTTGATCAGGGTGAATGATTTTTTTGATGTGTTGTTGGATTCTATTGGCTAGAATTTTGTTGAGGATTTTTGCATCAATGTTCATGAGGGATATAGGTCTATAATTTTCTTTTTTTGTAATGTCTTTACCTGGTTTTGGTATCAGGGAAATGGTGGCTTCATAGAATGAGTTGGGTAGTATTCCGTCATTTTCTATGCTTTGGAATACCTTTAGTAGTAGTGGTGTTAACTCTTCTCTGAAAGTTTGGTAGAACTCTGCAGTGAAGCCGTCCGGGCCAGGGCTTTTTTTTGTTGGGAGTTTTTTGATTAGCGTTTCAATCTCTTTTTTTGTTATGGGTCTATTTAGTTGTTCTACTTCTGAATGTGTTAGGTTAGGTAGGTAGTGTTTTTCCAGGAATTCATCCATTTCTTCTAGGTTTTCAAATTTGTTAGAGTACAATTTTTCATAATAATCTGAAATGATTCTTTTAATTTCATTTGGTTCTGTTGTGATGTGGTCCTTCTCATTTCTTCTTCGGGTTATTTGTTTCCTTTCCTGTATTTCTTTAGTCAGTCTAGCCAATGGTTTATCAATTTTGTTAATTTTTTCAAAGAACCAGCTTTTGGCTTTGTTAATTCTTTCAATTGTTTTTCTGTTCTCTAATTCATTTAGTTCAGCTCTAATTTTTATTATTTGTTTTCTTCTGGTGCCTGATGGATTCTTTTGTTGCTCACTTTCTATTTGTTCAAGTTGTAGGGACAGTTCTCTGATTTTGTCTCTTCTTTTTGTATGTGTGCATTTATTGATATAAATTGGCCTCTGAGCACTGCTTTTGCTGTGTCCCAGAGGTTTTGATAGGAAGTATTTTCATTCTCGTTGCTTTCTATGAATTTCCTTATTCCCTCCTTGATGTCTTCTATAACCCAGTCTTTTTTCAGAAGGGTGTTGTTCATTTTCCAAGTATTTGATTTCTTTTCCCTAGTTTTTCTGTTATTGATCTCTAGTTTTATTGCCTTGTGATCTGAGAAGATGCTTTGTAATATTTCGATGTTTTGGACTCTGCAAAGGTTTGTTTTATGACCTAATATGTGGTCTATTCTGGAGAATGTTCCATGTGCGCTAGAAAAAAAAGTATACTTTGCAGCAGTTGGGTGGAGAGTTCTGTATAAGTCAATGAGGTCAAGTTGGTTGATTGTTGTAATTAGATCTTCCGTGTCTCTGTTGAGCTTCTTACTGGATGCCCTGTCCTTCTCCAAAAGTGGTGTATTGAAGTCTCCTACTATAATTGTGGAGGTATCTATCTCGCTTTTCAATTCTGTTAAAATTTGATTTATGTATCTTGCAGCCCTGTCATTGGGTGCATAAATATTTCATATGGTTATGTCTTCCTGATCAATTGTCCCTGTTATCATTATATAGTGTCCTTCTTTATCCTTTGTGGTGGATTTAAGTCTAAAGTCTATTTTGTCAGAAATTAATATTGCTACTCCTCTTCTTTTTTGCTTATTGTTTGCTTGATATATTTTTTTCCATCCTTTGAGTTTTAGTTTGTTTGTGTCTCTAAGTCTAAGGTGTGTCTCTTGTAGGCAGCATATAGATGGATCGTGTTTCTTTATCCAGTCTGTGACTCTCTGTCTCTTTATTGGTGCATTTAGTCCATTTACATTCAGGGTAATTATAGATAAATAAGTTTTTAGTGCTGTCATTTTGATGTCTTTTTATGTGTGTTGTTGACAATTTCTTTTCTCCACATACTTTTTTGTGCTGAGGCGTTTTTCTTAGTAAATTGTGAGATCCTCATTTTCATAGTGCTTGACTTTATGTTAGTTGAGTCGTTACGTTTTTCTTGGTTTTTATCTTGAGTTATAGAGTTGTTATACCTTTTTGTGGTTACCTTATTATTAACCCCTATTTTTCTAAGTAAAAACCTAACTTGTATTGTTCTATATCGCCTTGTATCACTCTCCATATGGCAGTTCAATGCCTCCTATATTTAGTCCCTCTTTTTGATTATTGTGCTCTTTTACCTATTGACTTCCATGATTCCCTGTTATGTGTATTTTTTTTTAATTAGTCTTAATTTGTTTTTGTGATTTCCCTATTTGAGTTGATATCAGGACGTTCTGTTTTGTGACCTTGTGTTGTGCTGATATCTGATATTATTGGTTCTCTGACCAAACAATATCCTTTAGTATTTCTTGTAGCTTTGGTTTGGTTTTTGCAAATTCTCTAAACTTGTGTTTGTCTGTAAATATCTTAATTTCGCCTTCATATTTCAGAGAGAGTTTTGCTGGATATATGATCCTTGGCTGGCAGTTTTTCTCCTTCAGTGTTCTGTATATGTCGTCCCATTCCCTTCTTGCCTGCATGGTTTCTGCTGAGTAGTCAGAACATATTCTTACTGATTCTCCCTTGAAGGAAACCTTTCTTTTCTCCCTGGCTGCTTTTAAAATTTTCTGTTTATCTTTGGTTTTGGTGAGTTTGATGATAATATGTCTTGGTGTTTTTCTTTTTGGATCAATCTTAAATGGGGTTCGATGAGCATCTTGGATAGATATCCTTTCGTCTTTCATGATGTCAGGGAAGTTTTCTGTCAGGAGTTCTTCAACTATTTTCTCTGTGTTTTCTGTCCCCCCTCCCTGTTCTGGGACTCCAATCACCCGCAGGTTATCCTTCTTGATAGAGTCCCACATGATTCTTAGGGTTTCTTCATTTTTTTTAATTCTTTTATCTGATTTTTTTTCAGCTATGTTGGTGTCGATTCCCTGGTCCTCCAGATGTCCCAGTCTGCATTCTAATTGCTCGAGTCTGCTCCTCTGACTTCCTAGTGCGTTGTCTAATTCTGTTATTTTATTGTTAATCTTTTGGATTTCTACATGTTGTCTCTCTATGGATTCTTGCAACTTATTAATTTTTCCAGTATGTTCTTGAATAATCTTTTTGAGTTCTTCAACAGTTTTATCAGTGTGTTCCTTGGTTTTTTCTGAAGTTATCCTAATTTCATTTGTGATATCATTAAGCATTCTGTAAATTAGTTTTTTATATTCTGTATCTGATAATTCCAAGACTGTATCTTCATTTGGGAAAGATTTTGATTCTTTTGTTTGGGGGGTTGGAGAAGCTGTCATGATCTGCTTCTTTAAGTGGTTTGATATGGATTGTTGTCTCCGAGCCATCACTGGGAAACTAGTTTTTCCAGAAAATCCGCTAAAAAAAAAAATGCAGTCAGATCCCTATCAGAGTTCTCCCTCTGGCTCAGGCTATTCAGATGTTAATGAAGCCGCCTGGGGAGGGTGGGGGAGGGAACAGAGAGATAGGAGAGTAGCACCTCAGAATATAGCCAGAGTTGCTTGTCTTGCTTGGAATGACTATTATATCTGAGACTCCCGTGGGGCGGGTTGCCTATGTGTGCTGGCTGTGTGGAGATTGCCCGGGGGGTGGTCTGGCCCGCTGGAGTCACGGTCAGATCCTCCGCTTCCAGCCCCACGCCCAGCGTCAAGGTTCCCCTACTGGGACGGTGCACTCTCGACTCCAAAATCAGTAGCTGCCTCCCGGGGACTTCTCATCCCTCCAGCCATGTGGTCGTGCCGCCTCCGAGAACCAGGTGGGCCCCCTCCCGGGGTTAGTTCAGGTGGGTGGAGCAGGTCCCCGTGCTTGTGCCGTGACCGAGTGTTCCGGCTGGGACACTGTTCTCCCCGCTCCAATACCAGTCGCTGCCTCCCAGGGACTTCTCCTACCGGCTGCGTTCCACGCCGCCCGCGAGACCCGGCTGGTCCCCTTCCCGGGGTTAGTTCAGGGGGGTGGAGCAACTCTCCGTGTTTATGCCGTACCTGCGTCCAGTCCAAATCCCTGCCGGACGGTTCCCCGGCTCGGACGCTGCTCTTTCTGCTCCAAGACCAGTCACTGCCTCCCGGGGTCTTCTCCTACCGGCTGCATCCCACGCCGCCCGTGGAACCGGCTGGTCCCCCTCCCGGGGTAAGTTCAGGGGGGTGGAGCCGCTCTCTGTGCTTGTGCCGTACCTGAGTGGTACGCTGGCTCCAGGCTCTGGAAACAATCGCTGCTTCCCCATGTTAGTTCATTCTCCGTCTCTAAATCTGTGTTTGTTGTTCAGGGTTCGTAGATTGCTACATATGTGATCGATTCACTTGTTTTTCCGTGTCTTTGTTGTAAGAGGGATCCGAGGTAGCGTCTGCCTAGTCCGCCATCTTGGCTCCGCCTCCCAGAGATCTCTTTTTAAGAGGACTTTTTTTTTCAATGAATGGCATTCCCTTAAATAAATTGAGATAGACTTGACAGCAACAGGTTAAGTATTTCACACCCAATATTTTGGATCTCAGACTTTGGCCACAAATTCAGTTGATTTGGTTTGAATGAAATAAAGAGCTGATTTAAGATTCTGCTAAATTGGAACCAAATTAGCTCCTTTTCTCTCTCACCTCCTGTCCCTCATTTATGACAAATGTATCATCTGTTTTTTGGGGGAGATCTTGACTGAGACAATATTGTTATAAAAAGTAGAATTCTACTAAGAGCAATTATTGGCATCAGGGTTTTTTTTTTTTACTTGAAATGATAATGTAAACATCTTTCATTTCAGCAAATATATCGCAGCTAGACTAGTTTGTTTTCCTCCATAGAACTCTTTTTCAAACAAAGTCACAAAAGCAAATGGAATCCAAATGCCAAAGAGCTTATCTACTTTGATTATACACTCCTTTGTGGACCCAAGTAATATTGACAACTAATTTAAACATGAATCATCACAGAACCCCCTAATTTATTTCTGGGCTTCGAAATCGGTGTGTGACATGCACCCATGAGCCAAACTCTTGACGATTGTGAAAAACTGGAAGCAGGAGTTCTATTTGCCAAATATTTCTACATCTCTGTCTTCCAGGCATATGAGAGGATTACAATTTCTTACCTTCCCAGCTAAGTGTTGTCATATGATTTGACTTGGTCAATGTAATGAGAGCAGAAGTGACGTATCACTGCCTGTAGGAGCTTAAGAGCCAGTGTGCAATTCTCCATGCTATCTTCCCTCCTCAAAGTCCAGACAAGCACATGTCAAAATGGAGCTTCTATCAGCCTGGGTCCTTGAGTGCCTTGGATAAGGAGATTCCCTCTGTGGGAGCACTTTGAATATCTAGGATCTTCAAGGAATGCATGTTGTTCTTTTTTCACCTACTGAGATTGGGGGAATATTTTTGTAACTTCAGCATAATCTTGCCTACCCTGATTGATCTATCACCATCCATTATCCATCATGTTCTTCTTTTCTTTCCCAGCCTGTATTTCCCTTGGCATATGAAATTGTTACAAAATTCATCTTCTATTATACGATCACCTCTTCTACAGTTGTGGACAAATATCCCATACTACACATTGTGGGTAGATTCTTCAGAAAAGGAGAGGAAATGGCCTTCTTACAAACATTGCACCTTGGGGACATCCACAGAACTTGGCTTCTTCTGCAGTTTCTCAGCATCTCTCTTTAACCACTTCATTAGCTCTGTTCATTGTCTTTGCCCAGAATCTCACGGAGATTTTTATTCATCTTTTCAAGAAACTTAATTCCAAATCAAGATACTAAGTATCAAAAATATGCCCTATAATTGCTCCCATTCTCCCACACTCTATTTTTCTCACATAAGCACCACAAAAATATATCTCCTTGTTGTTGTTCAGTCCCACCAAGGTTATTTCCACTGTTGATGGCCTCAAGTGACAGAGTAAAACTGCCCCATTGGGTTTTCTTGGCTGTAATCTTTATGGAAGCAGATTGCCAGGGCTTTCTCCAACAGAGCTGTTAGGTGGGTTTGAACTGTCAACCTTTTGGTTTATAGCCCAAGCAGTTAACATTTTGTGCCACTAGGGCTCCTATATATCTCCTTGCTCATTTGTAACACAAATGTTGTTGTTAGGTGCTATCGAGTCTATTTCAACTAATAGAAGCACTATGTACAACAGAATGAAACATTGCCTGGTCCCGCACTATCCTCACAGTTGTTTTTATGTTTGAGCCCATTGTTGTAGCCACCGCGTCAGTCTATCTTGGTGAGGGTCATCTTCTTTTTTGCTGACCCTCTATTTTACTAAGCCTGATGTCCTCCTCCAGGGACTGGTCACTCCTGAAAACATGTCCAAAGTACATGAGACAAAGTCTCCCCATCCTTGCTTCCAAGGAGCACTCTGTATTTCTTACAAGACAGATGTGTTCATTCTTCTGGCAGTCCATGATATATTCAATATTCTTGGCCAATACCATAATTCAAAGACATCCTTTTTTCTTCAGTCTTTACTCATTGTCCAGCTTTTGCATGCATATGAGGAGATCGATATACTATGGCTTGGGCCAGATGCACCTTAGTCCTCAAAGTGACATCTTTGCTTTTTAACACTTTAAAGAGGTCTATTGCAGCAGATTGGCCCAAAGCACTATGTTATTCAATTTCCCAGCTACTGCTTCAATGGACGTTGATCGTGGATTCATGTAAAATGAAATCCTTGAAAATGTCTACCTTTTCTCCATTTATCATAATGTTGCTTATTGGTCCAGTTGTGAGGATTTATATTTTCTTTATGTTGAGGTGTAATCCATACTGAAGTCTGTGATCGTTGATCTTCCTCAGTAAGTGCTTCAAGTCCTCTTCACTTTCAGCAAGCAACACTGTGTCATCCACATAACACAGGTTGTTAATGAGTCTCCCTCTAATCCTGATGCCCCATTCATATACTCCAGCTTCTTAGATTGTTTGCTCAGCATGCAGATTGAATAAGTATGATGAAAAGATGCAGCCCTGATTCAAAGCTTCCTTAATTTTAAACCATGAAGTAACCCCTTGCTCTGTTTGAACCACTGCCTCTTCATCTATGTCCAGATTCCACACGAGCACAATTAAGTGTTCTGGAATTCCCATTCTTTGCACTGTTATCCATAATTTGTTATGATCCACACAGTCTAATGCTTTAGCACAGTCAATAAAACACAGGTAAACTTATATCTGGGATTCTTTGCTTTCACCCATGATCTTTCTGATACCAGCAATGATATCTGTTGTTCCATGTCCTCTTCTGAATCCCACTTGAATTTCTGGCAGTTGCCTGTAGATGTCCTGCTTCAACTGCTTTTGAATAATCTTCAGCAAAATTTTACTTGTGTGTGATATTAATGATATTCTTCAATAATTTCCACATTTGGTTGGATAATCTTTCTTTGGAATGGGCACAAATATGGATCCGTTCCAGCCAGGTAGCTGTCTTCCAAATTTCTTTGCATATAGACGAGTAAGCACTTCCAGAGTTGAATCCGTTTGTTGAAACATCTCAATTAGTATTCCATCAGTTCCTGGAGTCTTGTTTTTTGCCAATGCCTTCAGTGCAGCTTGGACTTCTTTCTTCAATACCATGGATTCTTGATTATATGCTACCTCCTGAAATGGTTGAAAGTCGATCAGTTCTTTTTGGTACAGTGACTTTGTGTATTCCTTCTGCCTGCTTTTGCTACTTCCCGAATTTAATATTTTTCTGACATTTCAAGATTTTGAGGCAGAGATTTGTGTTCAATATGCCATCCAAATCCAGTTTGATGCCCACTGAAGGGAGATTCTGTAAACGTCTTAGTGATAGCAGTTATATTTTATTATCTACAGAATTCCCAGCTACTAAAATGTGAAATTTATATGATTAATGGAAGAATATTTGGAGCCAATAATACTACCACAAAATATTTAAAATATCCATGTGTTTTTTATAATATTCTATTGATATCAATAAATTTATTTTAAAAAAAGTCTTTGTAATGCATTAAAAGAAAAAAGAAAGACTGAAGAAGAATTGATGCATTTGAATTATGGTGCTGGCAAAGAATATTGAATATACTATGAACTGCCAGAAGAACAAACAAATCTGTCTTGGAAGAAGTACAGCTAGAGTGATCCATAGAAGCAAGGATGGGGAGAGTTCATTTCACTTACTTTGGACATTTTGTTGGAAGGGACCAGTCCCTGGAGAAGGACATCACACTTGGTAAACTAGAAGGTCAGCAAAAAAGAGGGAGACCCTCAACAAGATGGATTGTCACAGTGGCTGCAAGAATTGGCTCAAGCATATCAACAATTGTGAGGGTGGCACAGGACCAAGCAGTGTTTCATCCTGTTGTACATAGGGTTGCTTTGAGTTGGAACTGACTTGAAATCACCTAACAACAAATTTTTATGAACTGTATTGCTTTCCATGATATTGCATTTGATTGGTTAAATTTATATTTGAAGTATTTCTTTTATGCAAATATTTGTGGAGGTTATATAATGTGACATATTGTGCAATAGATGAGAGACACAAACACAAGTATGTGGTAGACAAATAAATATTATGTTGATTCTGACTCTTGGTGACCCCATGGGTTCAGAGTAGAACTGTCCTCTATACGGTTATCAAAGATTTAATAAGAAACTACTGTTTAACAAGTCAGAACCCTTTACAACAGGTATCCATATTCCTGTCATATAGCAACAAGTAGCTAGCTTCACCAAATATTTGATAAATGAAGAAAAATGTAATGTTATGTACAAAATATATTTTATTTGATGGTAATTAAGTTCTTGATAGGTAAAAGAATAAGCTACACTAATTTAGTGATTATCTGTAATTTACTTTAAATTGTGTTTTTGCTGTTAGTTGCCGACAAGTTGATTTCAACTCGTGGTGGACCCATGTGTGCAGAAGATACTATTCATAAGCAGAAAAAAAAAAAGTTTTTTTTTTTTTTTTTTTAAAAAAAAAAGCAGAAAAGCATCCTCAAAAGTCTTCCAAGGTTATATAATTTGGGGAGAAAATAATTTTATTGCTGGAACAGAAGGAATCAGAGCATTTATGCACTTGAGAGGCACTTGGGTTTTCAAAAGTTCAAGTCCTGAATTTTGTGCTCAACGTTTGTTTTTGTTTACACTTCCTTTTGTTGCTGCATTTATTACTTAAATCTCATGTCCTGTAGTGACCTGTTCTTACCCTCATTAGATGTAGGAAAGTTCTAATATTGCCATATGGTCTTCCTTATACTTGTATGACCAAACGTTTGTGGATTTTGTGGTTTTGCACACCTGCAAGTTAATGATCATCTGGAGAAACGCTCTTTAGGCTGAAAGGAATTTCATTTTTGACAAGGATCTGAGTGCATTGGTTCTCTTTCTCTCTTCCAAGATACACATGCTGAACTTGAAAATATACCTGTAAATGTACTTAAGGGAAATTCTGGCATACTTTAATACTTATCCCTAATGTCTCATAGGCCAAAGACAAGAAGGATGTTGGGGGAACCTCTGTGAAAATGTGAACACATGGACCTTGTATTACATAGTCATGCTGGCCATTATTGGTCAAGGTCACTGAAAGCCATGCACAGGTGTGAGGAAATTTCTAGAACCCTAGTTTGCAAATGGACTTGCCCAATTAATCATGTCTTGGGAACTATTTTAGCAACCAGGGAGCTTACCTTAAATGGCTAATTCCTTAGTAATTTTTAGTTTATGTGACCTAAAAATCTGTCACAATTTTACTTGTTTTGTTTTTAATTACACTACCCAGAATTGACTCAACAGCAACAGGTTTAGCTTTGGTTTTTACCATCACTACCAACTACTAGCTCAAGAGAAGTACTAGTGTCACCAACAATAACAACTACACCATCACCAAAACCACCGTCATCACTACCACCACCAACATCATCCGAACAATTGCAGCAGCGTCACTATCACCACCCCAACAACACTAGCAACATTACCTTCCACAAAACCATCACCAGCACCATTCCTGCCACCATCACTACAATCACCATTCACAACAGCTCTACCAATGTCACTTCCAACAATAATGTCACAATCACCACCACCACCAATACCAACACAAACAACCAAATACAACTCAGTATACTTCCCCAGTAACAACAGGTATTTGGCAAAAACATCAAGGTCCCTCTTTCTCCTTCTCTACAATCTCCAAATGTGAAGAATGTAGCCTTTGTTGCATTAGGCCATTAAAACATCAAGTAATATTGTAAGACACAAGGAGAGCCACTGAAAAACCTTTATTGTGGTATTAAACTGTGTTTCACCACTGCTGGTTAGATTTTTACAGAAAGGTTACAAAATTAATCTGTGGGAGACCTGGAGGTTTCACTGAAAGTCACCATCATAGCACTCAGTCCAGTTCTAGACAAGAAGTAAACATTACAAATATGAACATAGTTCAGAGAGCAATGTAAGAACGTGATTTATATTAAAAAATAAAAATCCTTAGGTTTTGTTTTAAGAAACTTAGTTGCTTATAAGTAAGGCTTACTGGCATATTGAGTCTACTTGTGGATATCATTAACTCGCATTTTGGTTGTGGTTGTAATCTTTGGGAGTCATTTTATTTTAACTAGGATGTAAAGATTTGGTGAAGAGGAAAAAAAAGTTAAACTGATCATCAATGAAACCCACAAATGCCAAATGGTTGAATGGTTAAACAATGGCACTGAACAATTTTTTGAAGGTCCATTGCCTTGAAATTTTAAATGACATCTTAAATCTTAGTTTAAGGATGAAGGACATAATTTAATACTTTGTTTTCCATAATTTTTATTTTTTAGAATAACTTAGATTTATGGAAAAATTGCAAAGAATTATGGAGGGTTTGCATAAATCCTATACCCACTTTTCCCTATTATTAACATCTCACATTAGTGTGCCACATTTATTACAGTTAATGAACCAATGTTGATACATAATTATTAAAAAAAAATACATACTTCATTTGGATTTCTTTAGTTTTTACCTAAATGTCCTTTTTGATTCCAACACCCCATCCAGGATACCACAGTACATTTTGTTGTCATGTCTCCTTAGACTCCTCTTGGGTGACATTTTCTCAGACTTTCTTATTTTTGATGACCTTGACAATTAAAATATAATACTGGTGAGGCATCTGTAGAGTGCTCTTCTGTTGGAATTTGTCTGATATCTTTATCATGATTAGATTGGGGTTGACTTTTGCAAAGGAAAAGCTCAGAAGAAAAGTATCATGCTCATCAGAACACATCAAGAGTACATACTATCAACAAGACTTATCACTGTTGATGGTGACCTTGATCATCTGGCTGAGGTACTGTTTATCAGGTATATTCTCTGTAAAGTTATCCACCCCATTCCATTCTGTACTCTTTGGAAAAAGATACCATGCACAGCCCAGAGTTACTAAATGGGAATTATGCTACACTTTCCTGAGGGCAGACTATCCACATACATTATTTAGAATTATTCAGAATGGGAGACTTGTCTCTTTTCCTCCATGTGTTTTCTCAGTCTTTTATTTATATTAATATGGACTCACAGATATTTATTACACACTTTGAGTTATAATCCAGTACTACTTTATTTTTTTACTCACGTTGTTCCAACTTTGGCTATCAGGAGGTCTTTCAGTTAACCACCATGTCCATTTGACACTCACATCAGTGTGTGTGTGTGTGTGTGTGTGTGTGTGTGTGTGAGCACTTCTTTACTTTCTGGCTCTACAAGATACTCCAGGTTCATCTTGTATCTTTCCTGCTCTAGTCCTAAAATCAGCCATTTCTATGTGGAGCCCTGGTTCCTTTTATTGGAGAACAGTCTTAGAAGTGAAGATCTGGACACCAGGTTTGCTCATCCTTCTGGAGTGCAGTTTATTTTAGGCCCCCTCAGCTGACAGAGCAGGAAAATATATGTATATATATACAACCTATAAATGTTTCTATATATAACGACGTGCATCTATATTAAGCTAAACATAAGTTCATACTGGTATACCTAAGATTAATCCATTTACCTCATGGATCATTCTAAACTCCTTTTGGATATGTGAAGCCCCCACTCTAACACTGCAAAATATGGACTTCCCTGCCCTCCTTTATCTACTTAAATGCTCAGTTCCAGTATATATTTATAGTGATTTCATAATTGTTAACCTGTGCCCCTGTGGGAATCAACTTTATCAAATAGATCACAGTGTTTTTGTGCAGTTCCTTTTTGCCTTTAGTCTTACGGACTCTATGTATTTCCAGAGTTACTTAGGTCAGCAACTTCTTCCCAGTCCCCTTCAGTAAGATTGTTTTATACATTTGAAATGCAGTTACATTATTTTTCCTGTCTGCATTCCATCCAGGGATCCCTGATCTCATAAATGATCTTTCTGCTGTAAAGTCTTGTGGTGCTTTACAGGGTCATGTATATACAATTCCAGTATCATAAAATGAAAAAGTCTCCTATCTTCACCTATTCACTCCCTGCCCCCCCTTTTCCTAAACCCCTAGCAGCCACTGACATTTTATTGTCTCTATAGTTTTGTATTTTCTAGAATGTCACATAATTGAAATCATACACTATGTAGCATTTTCAGGGCGGCTTCTTTCACTTAGAAAAAATGTATTTAAGATTCATCCTATTGGGGGAGGGGGGCTTGACAGCTTATTTGCTCATTTCTTTTTATTGCTAAATAATATTTCAGTGTACAGTTGCAACAAAATTTTTTCTTATCCATTTACCTATTGAAGGACATCTTGGTTGCCTCCAGTTTTTGACAACTATAAATGAAGTTGTTATAAACAGCAGTCTGCAGGTTTTCACGTGGACATACATTTTAAAATGAGTTAATACCTGGATCCTATTTCTAGACCATGTTGTAAGGCTATGTTCAGCTTTGTAAGCAACTGCCCTCTGTCTTATAAAGTAGCTATACTATTTTGCACTCCCACCAGCAAAGAATAAGAGTCCCTACTACCTTGCATCTTCACCAGCAAATGATACTGGCAGATACTTGGAATTTAAGCATTTTAATAAGTACTTGGCGGCATTACAATGTTGTTTAGATTTGCCTTTCCCTAATGGCAATGTTGTTGAGCATGTTTTCATTTATTATTTGCCATCTATATCTTTTTTGTTTATGACTTTTGCCCATTGTTTTATTTGAATGTTCGTTTTTTTTATTGTCGATTTTTAACAGCTCATTGCATATTTTGAATAAAACCCTTTATCAGATATGTGTTTGGTCAACATTTTTCTCAGTCTATGGCTTCATTTTCATTCCCTTAACAATGTCTTCACCAGAGCAGTCTTTTCATTTTAATAAAGTCCAATTTACCTATTTTTCTCTGTTTAATTCTATTTTCGGTGTCATATCTAAAAACTCATCAGCAAACCTGTGGTCATGAAGATTTTCTCCTGTGTTTTCTTCAAGGAGTGTTACAGTTATAAATATTACATTTATGTCTACTATGTGCTTTGAGAGATTTTTTTTTAAGGCATAATGTCTATTTTTAGCATATTATTTCTCAATTATTCAAGTGCCATTTGTTAAAAAGATTATACTTTTTATATTAAATTCCCTTTCCCTTTTCAGAAAGATCAGTTGACTGTGTTTGTGTGAGTTTTTCTGTTCCATTCAGACCCCTAGCGGCACAGTGGGTAAGACCTCCACTACTAACCAAAAAGTTGGCCGTTCAAATCCACCAGCCACTTCTTGGAAATGCTATGGGGCAGTTCTACTCTGTCATATTGGGTCGCTATGAGATGAATCGACTCAATGGCGATGGGCTTGGTTTTGGTTTTATTTGGTTCCATTGATTTATTTTTTTTTTTTTACTGTTCTCACTTTATCATTATTACTATGTCTTTATAGTAAGTTCTGAAATCTCATAGTGTGAGTCTTCCAACTTTACCCTTCCAAATTTGTCCTCCTTTTTTTTTTTGGAAGGGTATCATTGATTGAATATTTTAACAGATACAGAGCTCTTCGAGGTTTTTTTTTTTTTTTTTTTCCTTATGTGGGTTTTTGTAGTTCTTGTTTTTCAAAGAATTGGTCCATTTCATCTAAATTATCAAATTTGTGGGCATAGAAATGTTCATATTGTCCTTTTACTGTCTTTCTAATGCCCTTGGGATCAGTAACAATGGCACCTCCTTCATTTCAATGTTGGTAATTTGTATCTTCCCTCTTTTTTATCTTTGTTAGCTTAGCTAGAGGTTTTTTCAACCTTTCACTTTTATTAATCTTAAGAACCACCTTTTAGATTAACTAATTTTCCCTGCTGATTGTCTCTTTTCAATTTTATTGATATCTGCTCTATTTTTATTCTTTTCTTCTGCTTGCTTTAGATATGACAGTTTTCTATTTGTTCATTGGTACACCAGCACTTTTTATGCCCCTGGACATTCTAAACCTATTAGGACAGAGTAGAAATGCCTCATAGATTTTCCAAGCAGTGGCTGGTGGATTCGAACTGCTGACTTTTTGGTTAACAGCCAAGCTTTTAACCACTGTGCCACCAGGGCTCTCTGGAGGCAGTATGTTATTCCAGTTCTAGTACATTTAGCATCAAGGTGGGTCCCTTTTGAAATGCAGGAAGCTCAGCAGACCAAAGTTGGAGCCCCATTGTGTAGTTTGAGCATTCTATTAGGTGATGCTTTCTGGATCTGTTAGTTTTGTAAACTTTTGCCTTTTTTCCCTTTATTTCTGTGAGATAAGGGTTGCAAGCATAATTATGACTTTCCTGTGCAATAGTTAGAGAATCCCCTGGATTTGTTTGGTTTTTCTGAGTCATATTTGGAAAACCAGAGGTTCACTATATAAATTAATGGAAAGGTGCTCACAGTAAATTCTCTATTTACTTCTTATTGCTACATTGTCACACCACAGATCAGTGGTGCCAGAGTGCCACTCGCCTTATTGGTGGCTTTTATTACCAGATCATATTTCTCAAAATCTGTATTACCAAGAGGATAAACACTCTCTAAT
Organism: Elephas maximus indicus; assembly: GCF_024166365.1. Lineage (NCBI taxonomy): Eukaryota > Metazoa > Chordata > Mammalia > Proboscidea > Elephantidae > Elephas > Elephas maximus. Next base: position 34,112,598 of record NC_064836.1, on the reverse strand, counting down.
GTCTATGCATGTAACAACTGTGTCAAAATATTTAACACAAAAATTTATAGAACTGTAAGGAAAGATAGACAAATCCACTGTTATAGTTGAAGACTTCAACACCCCTATTTCATTAATTGATGGATCAAACAGGCAGAAAATCAAAGACACAGTTGACTTGAACAGCACTACCATAGATGTTAAAGAGTATTTATCTTCTTAGAGAATTGATCTTTTCAAAATTATGTAATGCCCTTCTCTATCCCTGATAATCTTCCTTGTTCTGAAGTCTGCTTATCTGTAACTATATAGCTACTTCAGCTTTCTTTTCATTATTGTTAGCATGGTGTATCTTTCTCCATTTCTTTACCTTTAACTCCTCTGAGTCTTCATAATTAAAGTGGATTTCTGTAGGTAACATGTAGTTGAATCTTGTTTTTTTTGTTTTGTTTTTAATCTACTCTGACAAACTTGTTTGATTGGTATATTTAGACCATTTACATTTAAAGTGATTACTAGTATTGTAGCATTAATATCTACCATGTTTGTAACTATTTTCCACTCATTGCATTTGTTCTTTGTTTTATTCCTCCTTTTTCTGTTTTCTCTGCTTTTAATTGAGCATTATACGAGATTCCAATTTTTTTCTTAGCATATCAATTATATGTCTTTAAAAAAAAAAATTACTCATTGCCATGAGTTTGCTGTATACGTTTCTTGCCCAATCTATTTTCACCTTCAAATAACACTATGCTGCTTCACTTGTAATGTATCTCATAAGAGAATATTTCTAATAATTCTTCCCATCTTTTATGAAATTACTATCATTCATGGCACTTATCTATATGCTATAATCCCATAATACATTTTTTACCATTATTCTTTTAGACAGTTATACTTACATCAATTAAAAATAAGAAAAAAAAATCATTTTACCTTCATTTACTCATTTTCTGACAGCCTTTCTTCATGCAGATTTAAGTTTTTGACTGACACGCTTTATATTCTTCTAGAACTTTCTTTTAGAGCAGGTCTGCTGGCTATGAAATCCCTCAGCTGTTCTTTGTATAAGATGCTCTTTATTTCTGCTTTACCTCTGATGGGTACTTTTGCTGGATGTAGAATTCTAGTGCATTTTTTTTTTTTGAACATTTTAAATATTTCACCCCACTGTCTTTTTGATTTCATGGTTTTGGATAAGAAATTGAGTGTATTTCTTATCCAAACTTGTAGCTACTTCATTTGATTATATTGAGGCCATTTTGGTTAACCTCTGTAATATTACTTATGCCTTTGGCTGCTAACCAAAATGTCAGCAGTTCTAATCGACCAGCCACTTTGCAGAAACCCTGTGGAGCAGTTCTATTCTGTCTAGAGGGTAACTGGGAGTCAGAATGGATTCAACAGCACTAGGGTTTTTTTTTTTTTTTTTTGGTTTTTGAATATTGTTAGAATATACAATGTAAATTATTTTTGACTAGTGACAGATGAATACATTTGTCCAATTAAGAAATATAGATAAGACCCCACAAACCATGGCCTGTGGGCCAAATACAGCCCAAAGCCTGTTTTTGTAGATAAAGTTTTACTGGAATACAGCCACACCATTTATTTACATATCACTTATGATGTTTTCCAGGCTACAAGAGAAGAGTAGTTGCAACAGAGATCTTAAGATGTACAAAGATAAATTTTTATTATCTGACCTTTTGCAGAAAAAGTTTACAAATCCCTACTCTAGGTACACAGAGCCCTGGTGGCAAAATGGTTAAGTGCTCGGCTGCTAAGCAAAAGGTCACCGATTTGAACTCATCAGCTGCTCCGCAGGAGAGAAATCTGGCAGCCTATTTCTGTAGAGATTACAGCCTTGGAAACCCTATGAGGCAGCTCTACTCTGTCCTATAGGGTCACTATGAGTCACAATCAACTCCACAGTAACAACCTGGGCAGAACATTTTAGGGTAGAATACATCTTGATTAAACTAATAACTGGAACGTAATGGAAAAAGACTTTAAATTTCCAATAACATTTATTTTGCCAGAGAATATTCATTATACTTGAGTCTTTATGTATGCAATTCATATTTTCAGAAACAGGAAAAATGTGCACATCGAATCTAGTTTTATGGCATTTAAAATTTTTTCAACATTGCACATAAATCACTAATCACAGTAAATGTAACAAAACAAAGTATTACTTAAAATCACTTGGCATTTTATATAAAAATCCATAAAATAAAACATTTGAGCACCTTCTTTAGTATTAAATATGTATTAAATAAAATGTGCATGTAATTTAAAATGTGTTATGTCAGGAGAATAGAATTTAAGAACTTTGATTCCATCTACTGCATATGCATTTTTTATTGGCAAGTTTATTATTTATTTTAGTTCATTACTATTTCAAGCATCAGTTCAATGAATAAACAAATTGAAAAAGAACTTCTGAATATTGCTTTCCACATAGAGTTAAAAAATTAAGTGTGACTCAAACCTTGTGCTCATGGATCATTTAATGTTTATCCAGACTTGCAGCAATCTTGCATGTGACATTGGCAACCTGCCCCTGTCCTGAAGATAGAGTTTCTTTTAGGTTAGTGGATGTTATGAAATTTTTTACTTGGAGTTGGGAAGTGGGTAATAGGCTAAGCATCAAAAACAAAGCCGGTGCCCATCGAGTCGATTTCGACTTGTTGCAACCTTACAGGACAAAGCAGAACTGCCGCATAGAGTTTCCAAGGAGTGGCTGGTAGATTTGAACTGTTGGCCTTCTGGATAGCAGTGGTGGCTCTTAACCACTGTGCCATCAGGGCTCCAATAGGCCAGGTAGGTAGGCATCATCAGATAGTAAATGATGCTCTTTTACAGTCACAGAAAGTTCCCTAACCTGGCCTCATCTAAAGTATATTCAAACAACTTGAGGAGTCAAAAAAAAAACCAGAATTACAGCCTTGACTCAGTCTCCCCTGGAAGTCATAATCATTGCTGATAATATAAGCTTTCAAATAAGGTAGGCAAGAATATTTGGCGGTTTCTTGTATTATAACCTACTTCAATGTCTGTTTCAAACGTTGTTAAAACCAAATATATATTTTGTTTAACTAGATGCAAGGGTACCAATTTGCCTTCAAAAGTTCACCAAAAAAGAAAAAAAATTAATGCAAATATTTTATATTGTTGAAATATATTTCCATTTCTGTTCTCCATAGATCCATATCAATTTAAAGCATTACATAATTAGTAGGCTGCTTCTTGGGGCAGACCCTGGGTTAGTTGGGACCCACACATCCTTCTCATCCCAGTCCTCTCCAGGGACCCCTGTGGCAATCTTTCCTAGCCACGACCCTGCTTCTCATTGTCCAGGCCTGTACAGAACTTGGTGAAAACAAGACTTTTTACATTTTGCATCCCACCCACCAAAACATATCAGTTCTTTGTCCTCAGTCTGACAGGATTGCTCTATTTTTGCTATGGAACCCATCAGAATATTTAATGCTTCATAGAATTTTTGTACTTTGAACAACCAAGGAAAGAGCTATTTTTGTAAAATATGTCTTTCATAGTCACTCTAAACACACCATAGAAGCAACTGCCTATAAAAATGTGAAAAATTTACTATAGAAAATTTTAAAGATGCTCTATATAATGCTGAGTGTTCCTTAAATTTCAGATAATAGGAAATTTAACTCAAACTAATTTAAACAACAATGTGAATTTACTGATTCATCTATCAGAAGAGCTCAAAGGTTCCGGCCTTTGATTTTATCACTTTCAATATCATCAAGCAACAAGATTCTTTATCCTACTCTGCCTTCCATAGTGATCTTGATCTTGATCATAAGGCTAACTACCTTCTGTAGGACGAAATAACCACAGCAGAACTCGCACTCACACACTGCACCACTTCAAAGGGTAGAGAGAGAGCATGCTATTCTAGAAACATCTTCTCTAGTTGCATTTGCCCAACTTTGATACCATCCAGTACCTACTGACTTAGGTATTATGCCAATTGCTTGGTTCCTGGACTCATGTTCCACCATGAAACACAGGCTGTAGGAAGCAGGTGTAGACCCCCAAATTATAAGTGCAGTTATAAGGGTTATAAGTGTTGGGAAGCAATGAGAATGTCCATTACACAAATTGATCAAATGACACTGACAACCAAATCATAAATTCTAACTGTATTTCTTAATCTCATGACTGTCACTCGTGACTGCGTTATTTCACCAAATAACTCAAAGTTGTCATGTCAGTTACCAAGAACACCTTAGACAATCTATAAAACTCACTTCTGACCACACGTATATCTACACGTCTTTCTTCAGAAAGAGGAAGATAAGCCAGGAAGAAATGTCTCAATTCAATTACACAAAACATGTGGCTTTAACCATCACACACTGGTGTACAAAAGATAAACCTTCTAATCTACTAAGGAAGAGGTCAGTAGTGCAAGTCAAGGTACCTTACTCAACTTATTAATTGCATTTAAAACAGTTGAGCCTCTCTTTCTCCTTAATAAAATACTTTCTTTACTTGGCTTCCAGGAATCCACTTTCTTGGGTTTTCCACCTATCACTGACATTTGCTGTCCTATTCCAAGGTCCCTAGCATCCAACTGTTGTGAGTTTCAGAGCTCAGATGGACCTCTGATCTTTTGTAATCACCCCTAATGATCTTATTCAGTACCTTGAATTGTAATAAAATTTAAGTGCTGATTTCTCTCTTGTTTATTATATCTAACAAAATCTCTCCCCTGAGATATGAATTCCAAACTCCGGGTTCCTCTACTCAGTTGTCTAATTGGCATCTTAATTTACTCTGTACAAAATCAAACCCCAAATGTTCCTTCTTAAACCTGTGCCTTCTACAGTATTCCCCTTATCATGTTCTATTCTTCCAGTTATTCAGGTTATCCTCCTTTACAAATCTCCTAGGATTTAGGCCTGGGGCTTTGACTTTTTGCTCATGATTCTAGTCATAACACCTAGAACAATACATGACACATGGTAGATGTTCAATAAAAACTGCTGAATGAAGGAATAAAAACTGGAAGAGGGAGATAAATTTGGGTTTAGACATATTTGATTGGAGTGTCTTAGGACATGAAGATTTTTATAGGCTTTCAATATTTGAATCATTGAGATGCAGATAATGGTTCAAATAACCAATATTGAAGAATTTGTTTCGGGAAAGTATGCAAATCAAGAAGAGAAAAAAGCCAAGGACAGATTTCTGAAAATCCCAACATTCTGACAATTGGAAGAAGCAGCAGTGGCTGCAAAAGAGAAGGAATAGAAATGACTAGATTGGCAAGATGAAAGTAATGTGATTGATATCATAGGAACTAAAAGAAGGATTGGAAAAGAGTCAGTGTTGTTAAATCCTCAAGAACTATGGTTGGATAAAAACTTGGGTTGGGAAAAAAGGGGTCTTTTGGGGAGATAGTTCAGGTAGGCTCAGTGGAATGATTAGAGTGGAAGCCAAGTTACAACAGATGGAGGATTTCAGTAAGAAGCAAAGAGATGGAAATAACGAGCACAGATAAATGATGTACTCTCGGCAGTTACAGAAAAAAGTATAGAGAAGTGACTGGTTCTTGGGCATAGAATAAGGGATTGTGGTTTTCTCTATTAATATGAAAAAAAAAAAAAACTGCTCCAAGGAAAAGGAGTGAAAGTAAGGGAGCATTTGAAGATATGTAAGGGGATATTTGAGCAATGAGATTCTGCAAGAAAGAGTATGTCTATGCTTCTTAGAAGAACAGGTATTGACAAAAATATTTATACCAACCAAGTATTATTTTATTACCACTTTTCTTTATGGAAGTTTTAACTTTGACTCTTATTAAAGAGTAAGTCACTTCTCTGTAGGGCTTCCTCCAAGATGAAGTTTTAAATTAAGTGATGTGAAAGAAAAAGTATAAACTATATTAAAAACATATCTTTCCAATGAGCGATAACTAGAAAAAGAAGAACAAGTTCCATTCTTTTGCCAGCACATTTTTCCCTTTAAGAAAACTAAAAGGGGAGCCAAAATCTAGTCAAAAGGATTTCATGTTATAATGATCCATTCTTTGCAGGACCAAAGGTGAAGTCTTTGGCCCTCTTCCCCATGATTTTTCTACAGCAAAGTGAAGATACCTCCATGAAAAACAAACTTTTAGAACTTATGAAAATATATCATCACCTGGATAGGCTGTAGTTACCAGAGTACATATTTGAGAGCACATGGAATTTAATTCAATCCTTTAAAAAAGACTAATGGTCTATAATAAGGAAAATACTTGGGATATGTTACTAACATGTCATGAACAGTCTCTTGGCAAAGAGAAACCTTATCTTGTTAACAGCAAGGAAGGTCTTAGGATGGAAATGATAATTCAGTAACTAAGAACTGAAGCCAAATCTTTACTCAGTGCAGAAGCCCAACAGAGGAAAAAGGCAGGCCTCCCCTTATATTTGGTGAGGCCAGGGATACAGTACAGGTATTCACCCACATACCGTATGTCTAAATATCTAAAAGTAATTAAGTTAATAAACCGCTGTACAAAATAGTTCTATCTTCTTATTTTGATAATGTCTTCTCATGATGACTATATACAAGTTTAGAATTACTGAATTCTTCAGACTTTGGAATGGGAAGTCTGTTTCTATTCCTTCTTATTCCACCACTGACTATATTCTCCATGTGTGTGAACAACCCATGTTGTATAGTGATGACAGAAAACCCTATGGATAACAACAGAATTTCGCCATGTACCTGTGAAATTTCCAAATCATTTACACACTAAAATTCACAGTTATTTATTAAAATGATAAAATCTTGCTTATACATTCAACAAATGAAGAAGACAAGATATGTCTTTGACATATATTGACTATATAATCCTGATTGTTTTTGCAAGATAGTTTCCAAGCCTACCTATTCTTGTCATTGTAGTCATTTCCCGGACAAAGTGCAGTTTTGAATACTGAATTTGAGGTCAAACAATGATAGCTTAGTGGGTCTCTTTGTAAATCAGTTTTGTATAGCTTTTTAGTTTAGCTCACTAAACTACCCCTGAAATAGTGGATGATACCAAGGAGACCTGGCGGCTCAATGGTTAAAGAGCTTGGCTGCTAACCTAACAAAAGACTGGCAATTCAAACCCACCCTGCAGCTCCATGGGAGAAAGAGGAGGTGATCTGCTTCTCTAAAGACTACAGCCTAGGAAACCCCATACGGTCGGTCTACTCTGTCACATAGAGCCACTATGAATCGGAATCAACTTGAGAGCACCCAACACCACCACTTAGGCCACATCATATTAAACATAATAACAGGTGTGATGCTATTAAAAAGAGGTATTAAAAAGAGGTATAGAGTACTATAAATGGGTGGAAAAGAAACACTTCATTTAGGCAGCAGTATTAGATACAATCCAGGCAGCTTGGATTTACCAACCTCAAGGAAAGTTTTTTACTTATTACAGAAGTGAAAATTTCAGAAGTGCTTTCTTTAGGAAAAATCTTGGCCTTGAACCAAATGTTCTATTATGATTCAGAAACCCTTTTGGCTATTGATAGGCAGCAATTTTTCCAGCCTGGCAAACACTGATAGCCATGAGTGCTGAAATGAAGGAATTTTATAAATTTATGAATTTTGATTTGAGTTTTATTTTTATATGTGTATGCTATTGGTTTACTTAAAAAAAAAATCTTTTACTCACGCCCATATTTACATCATGAAGGAAAATACTGGAATACTCAAAATTAAAGAGCTATCAGTGCCTTCAGGAATTCTTTTATAATTCTACTGTCTCGATACTAGTAAAACCTGATACTGGTTTAGATAGAAGTGAGTAAGGCCATCTAAAGAAACAGTATAATTTAAATACATTGAGATGCCTGTCACTATTTAATACACACTGAAATATACAGAAAATGTCACTGTTAGTTCAGATGTTCTTCACTGAAATAAAGTACAAAATCATTTAAATTAGCTTAAGCAGTAAGAAGAATGGAGTTTAATGACAGTGAGATGTTTTCAGAAAACAAGAAGAAGGTGAATACTATCTAAAGGGGGAAAAAGAACCAGGGAATCTCATTTTCGTCAGGGATCTCTCTAGATCTGGGTTTCTCAAATAGGCATTATTGACATTTAGGACTGGGTACTTCTTTGTTTGGGGGATGGGAGTTGTCTCATGCATATAGGCATTTTAGCAGCATTTCTAGACTTTATCCGCTAGAAGTTAGTAACATCTCCTATGAGTCGTGGTAGCTAAATATTTCATGAGGGATAAAAGTGCCTCTGGTTGAGAATCGCTGCAATAGATACAGACATATATATATGTTTCATGTAGATATGGATTTGACACAGATATATATAAAGCTGGAGATACAAATACAGATAGGCAATGCATATTTACTTCTCAGCATGACTTTTTCTCAGCATAATGATAAGTGTGAACTCTGAGTTTTATGTCCTAAAAAGTTCAGCCCCTGGAAACAAAACAGTTTTAGATTCCTTTTTGGCACCATGTTAAAAAATCCCAGGCACTCATTGACCCTCTTGGGTCACATGTCTCTCAGGACCAACCAATTGTACCCAGGGCATAAAGTGTCATACCATAATACAGGACCTCTTATCAAAAGACAGAAGGATACTGTTGGGAGAGTAGTAATTACTGCAAAGAAAGGGGTACTCCTTCCAGAAAAACAGGGGATTACAAAGAACCTGAAAGAAATGGGAGAGGAAAAACTATCAAAGAACTCATTATTGGAAATTTTCCTGAGCAGATGGCAGATGTAATTCTTTAAATTGAAAGGACTTAACCTCCTAGAAAAGTGAACACAAATAAATATATAGATTGACACCTAGCACATCACTTTGAAGTGTCAACTAAAAACTTTCAGGAAAACAATTTACCTACAAAAGAATGAGAATTAATCTGTAAATAGCCAGTGCTATAACAACAATAGAAAACAAATAATTCTAACTATTAATACAAGGTGAACGTAAAATAAAAGTATTTTAGACATACAATCACTCAAAAATTATTTTCATGTATTCTTTACATGACATCTCTTCCAAACTGAAGAGTAAACTCCAAAAGAAAAGACGTGGAATTCTGAAACTGACTATAGTGGGTTGATTAGTGGTCCTCCAAAATACATATCCAACCTGAACCTTAAACAGAAACTTTATTTAGAATAAAGATCATTGAGGACATAAGTAAGTTAAGGATCTTGAGATGAAATCATACTGGATTTAGGTAGGCCCTAAACTGGAGGGATGGTGTCCTGATAATAGAAAAGAGGAATATTTAAGACACAGAGAAGGCCATGTGAAGATGGAGGAAGTGATTGGAATTATGCACCTACAAACCAAAAGATGCCAAGGGTTGCCAGCAGCAACAAAGAGCAAGGAGAAAGGCATGGAACAGATTTTCCCTCAGAGCCTCCAAAAGAAACCAACTCTGCTGATGCTTTGATTTCATATTTATGGCCTCCAGAACTGTGAGAGAATTCATTTCTGTTGTTTTAAGCCACTAAACTTATGGTAATTTGTTACAGTGTCCCTAGGAAACTACTGCAGATTTTGGTATCAGTAAGTGAGGTGCTGCCATACCAAATACCAAAAAAGGTAGAAGTGGCTGTGAGTAATGGCCAAAGACTGGACAAATTTTGAGAAGCATGTCAGAAAAAGTCTAGATTACCTTGAAGTGATGGTTGGTAAACATATGGAAGCTAAAAGTGATTCTGGTGAGAACTCAGAAGGAAGTGAAGAACACGGTAGAGAAAACTTCTATCATCTGTATCAGTTGCTGTTGAGTCGATTCTGACTCATGTTGATGCCTAGGGTTTTAAAATGATAAAATCTTGCTTATACATTCAACAAATGAAGAAGACAAGATATGTCTTTGACATATATTGACTATATAATCCTGATTGTTTTTGCAAGATAGTTTCCAAGCCTACCTATTCTTGTCATTGTAGTCATTTCAATGGCTGTGATCTTTCAGGGATAGACTGACAAGGCTTTCTTCCGAGAGGCCCCTGGGTGGATTTGGACTGCCATCAATTCAGTTAGTAACCAAGTACTTAAAAAATTGTGCCATCCTGTGACATTTTCTTAGGGACATCATCTTAGGGAATACACATATAATCATGAGCAGAATGTTAGTAAAAATACTAATGTTGAAGGTACTTCTGGTGAGGCCTTAGAAGAAAGTGAGGGTCATATTATTGGAAGCTAGAGAAAAGGCAATCCTTTTTATAATGTGGCATAAAACTTGTCTGAATTGTGTTTTACAATTGAGTGGGAAGTAGAATTTTGGAAGTGGTGAAATTGGATATTGAGCTGAGGAGGTTTCCAAGTAATGTGTGGAAGGTATGGCCTGGTTTCTCCTTGTTGCTTTATAGTAAAATGTGAGAGGAAGGAGATATATTGGGAAAGGAAATGTTAAGCCAAAAGGAAGCAGCAGTTGGTAATTAGGAAAGTTCTCAGCATATCCAGATTGCAAAGAATGCTAAATTTTGGAAATTCTGTGTTAAAAAAAAATATTCTGTGAAGAGGTTTGAACCACCCTGGACCCAGAGGGCAGAGAATCAAGCCCCAGAGGATTATTTTCAGGCCTGAAATTCTAATGAAATTTCCCTTGCTAGGTTTCAAATGTGGTTGGGATCAGTGACCCTCTTTATTCCTTCCATTTTTTTTCCTACCATTTTGGAATGGAAATGCCTGTCCTCTGCTTAGGAAACCCTGGTGGTGTAGTGGTTAAGTGCTACAGCTGCTAACCAAGAGGTCGGCAGTTCAAATCCACCAGGTGTTCCCTGGAAACTCTGTGGGGCAGTTCTACTCTGCCCTATAGGTTCACTATGAGTCAGAATCGACTCGACAGCAGTGGGTTTTTGGGTTTGGTCCTCTGCTTGTCTCACCATTGTATTTTAGAGGCAGATAACTTGTTTTCTAGGTTCATAGTTCCACAGAAGGAGAGAACGCTTGCGCCTAGGATGGATAATACTCAGAGACTCACTCACATGTAATTTGTTGTATTGTTATGAGTTGCCCTTGAGTTGATTTTGACTCACGGTAACCCCATGTGTGCAGAGTAGGACTGTTCCACAGGGTTTTATGGCTGTACTCTTTTGGAAGCAGATCATCTAAACTGTCTTCCAAGTTTCCTCTGGGTGTGTTCAAACCTCCAAACTTTTAGTTAGTAGTCAAGGGCTGAACAATTTATGCCACCCAGGGACTCTAATATCTGATTTAGGTGATGAAATTTGGTACTTTTGAGCCAATGATACTTAGATGAGATTTTTTATTTAGTGGTGATGATGTAATGGTAAGGCAGCCTTGGATTTGGAATGGGTAAATATGTATTATGTGTGTGGGATGGACATGAATTTTATGGGGCTAAAGTGTAGACGGGGTCCCTGGGTGGCACAAATGATGAACAGCTCAGCTATTAGATGAAAGTTTGGTGGTTCAAATCCACCCAGAGGTGCCTAGGAAGACAGGTCCGGCAATCTGCTTCCAAAAGGTCACAGCCTTGAAAACCCTATGGAGCAGCTCTACCCTGTGCATCTGGGTTTGCCATGAGACATATTGACTGGATGGCAACTAACAACAAAAACAACAAAGGGTAGATTATGTTTTTTTGAGTACTGGGTCCCCAGAAAAATGTCCACCTTTCTGAACTTATTTGGAATAAGAGTCTCTTCAGATGTAAATAAGTTAAGGAACTCAAGATGAAATCATCCTGTATTTAAGTGAGCCCTTAAATCCTAAAATTGTTTTCCTTATAAGAGAAAGAAAGAGGGCTATTTGAGACACCAAGAAGGCCAGGTGAAGACAGAGGCAGAAATTTGAGTTATGCAGATACAAACCAAGAAACAGCAGAGCCAGGCGAGCATCATGGAATGGGTTCTTCCCTCGGAGACTCCAGAAGAAGTTGAACCTGCCAACATCTTGATTTCAGATTTCTGGCCTCCATAGCTGTGACAGAATAAATTTATTTTGTTTTTAAGCCACCCAGTTTGTGATAATTTGTTTCAGCAGTCCTAGGAAACTAATGTACTGAAGATTTGACACAGGAAACACATGAATTTCTTCATCCTGAAGGCTTCCATGTTCTTTGGCTTGTTATAAGACCATAGGATGCTTTAACAAAGGCTACTTGCTTATTTCTACTAAATATATAGGTTAGGGGGGGGGCCAAGATGGCGGACTAGGTGGACGCTCCCGCGGATCCCTCTTGCAACAAAGACTCGGAAAAACAAGGGAATCGATCACATACATAACAATCTATGAACTCTGAACAACAAGCACAGACTTAGAGACGGAGGACGAACAAATACGGGCAGACAGCGACTGTTTTCAGAACTAGGAGCCAGCGCACCAGGCAGGTGACCTTCGGAGCTCGACCTGGGGCAGAGCCCAGGGGGGCAGACCGCACAGAAAGGGGGCCCACCCCTTCCCCCCCGAACCCATCCCGGGAGGAAGCCTAGTAGGTTAGCGCGGGCGGCGTAGGGGCGCAGCCGGAGGGAGAAACACCCGGGAGGCAGTGACTGATCTGAGAGGGGGGAGAACAGCCTCCCAGCTGGGGTGCCGTCCCGCCGGGAGTTAGGCGAGAAGCCGACGGGGCGCGCGCGCGGGGGGGTCAGCTGTGTTTCCCTGGAGTGACCCCAGGGCGGGGCCCACGCGTTCGTGCAGGAGGACGCGCACCCAGTCCACGCGTGTGGCACGGCACACCAGAGGGTGAAATCTACGGAGGTGTCTGGTCTCAAAACAGGGAAAGCAGCATCCCAGACGGGGAGCCATTCCGCTGCGATCTGGGCACGCGCGCGCACGCGCGCGTGGGCGGGGCATGAGCGCGGGGTCCATTTTTATTACCCTGAATTGACCCAGGGGGCGGGACCACCTGGTCGTGCGAGGACGCCCTCCCAGTTTGCGCGAGAGGTGTGGCACACCAGAAGGAGAAGTCCCCGGGAGGAACTAATTGGTCCCAAAGCGCAGCAAGTAGCGTCCCAGACAGGGTGCCGTCTTGCCGGGGCTTGGGCGCGCGCACGAGCGGGGCGTGAGCGCGGAGTCCATTTTTATTGCCCTGAACTGACCCAGGGGGCAGGCCCACCTGGCCGTGCGGAGGAACTGATTGGTCCCGAAGCGCAGAAAGTAGCGTCCCAGATTGGGTGCCGTCCTGCCGGGGCTTGGGCGCGCGCACGAGCGGGGCGTGAGCACGGAGTCCATTTTTATTGCCCTGAATTGACCCAGGGGGCGGGCCCACCTGGCCGTGCAGGTGACGCCAACCCAGTTCGCGCGAGAGGTGTGGCGCTCCGGAAGGAGAAGTCCCGGGGAGGAAGTGACTGGTTCCCGAACAGGGAAAGCAGCGTCTCAACCCGGAAGTCATCCCGCTGGGATTTGGGCGCGCACACAGGCGGGGCGTGACCGCGGGATCTAATTATAATCGCCTGAATAGACCCTGGGGGAGAGCCCACCCGTTCGTGCGGGAAACGCCCACCCAGTGCCCACGAGCGGTGCCGCGCACCGGAGGAAGTCCCCAGGAGGAAGGGACTGGTTTCCGAGCAAGGAAAGCAGTGTCCTAGCCAGGGACCCGTCCAGCCCGGATTTTGGCGAACGGGGGCGGAGTGTGAACGTGGTGTTCAGCTCTATATTCTGTGGTGCTACACTCCTAGCTCTCAGATCCCTCCCCCACCCTCCCCAGGCGACCCCATTAACATCCGAATACCCGGAGCCAGAGACAGAATTCAGATAGGGATCTGACTGCATTTTTTTTAGCTGACTACTTGGAAAATCTAGTTTCCCAGTGATGGCTCGGAGACAGCAGTCCATATCAAACCACATAAAGAAACAGATCATGACAGCTTCTCCAACCCCCCAAACAAAAGAGTCAAAATCTTTCCCAAATGAAGATACAATCCTGGAATTATCAGATACAGAATATAAAAAACTAATTTACAGAATGCTTAAAGATATCACAAATGAAATTAGGATAAATGCAGAAAAAGCCAAGGAACACACTGATAAAACTGTTGAAGAACTCAAAAAGATTATTCAAGAACATAGTGGAAAAATTAACAAGTTGCAAGAATCCATAGAGAGACAGCATGTAGAAATCCAAAAGATTAACAATAAAATTACAGAATTTGACAACGCAATAGAAAGTCAGAGGAGCAGACTCGAGCAACTAGAATGTAGACTGGGACTTCTGGAGGACCAGGGAAACAACACCAACATAGCTGGAAAAAAATCAGATAAAAGAATTAAAAAAAATGAAGAAACCCTAAGAATCATGTGGGACTCTATCAAGAAGGATAACTTACGAGTAATTGGAGTCCCAGAACAGGGAGGGGGGACAGAAAACACAGAGAAAATAGTTGAAGAACTCCTGACACAAAACTTCCCTGACATCATGAAAGAAGAAAGGATATCTATCCAAGATGCTCATCGAACCCCATTTAAGATTGATCCAAAAAGAAAAACACCAAGACATATTATCATCAAACTTGCCAAAACCAAAGACAAACAGAAAATTTTAAAAGCAGCCAGGGAGAAAAGAAAGGTTTTCTTCAAGGGAGAATCAATAAGAATAAGTTCAGACTACTCAGCAGAAACCATGCAGGCAAGAAGGGAATGGGACGACGTATACAGAGCACTGAACGAGAAAAACTGCCAACCAAGGATCATATATCCAGCAAAACTCTCTCTGAAATATGAAGGAGAAATTAAGATATTTACAGATAAACACAAGTTTAGAGAATTTGCAAAAACTAAACCAAGACTGCAAGAAATGCTAAAGGAGATTGTTTGGCCTGATGACCAATAATATCAGGTTCCAGCACAATACAAGGTCACAAAACAGAACGTCCTGATATCAACGCAACTAAAACAGGGAAAGCACAAAAACAAACAAAGACTAATTCTAAAAAATAAATAAACAAAATAATACACACAACAGGAAATCATGGAAATCAATAGATAAACGATCAAAATAATCAAAAAGAGGGACTAAATATAGGAGGCATTGAACTGCCAGATGGAGAGTGATACAAGGCGAAATAGAAGGATACAAGTTAGGTTTTTACTTAGAAAAATAGGGGTAAATAAAAAGGTAACCACAAAAAGGAATATCAATTCCATAACTCAAGAAAAAAGCCAAGAAAAACGTAACGACTCAATAAACACAAAGTTAAACATTATGAAAATGAGGATCTCACAAGCTACTAAGAAAAACGTCTCAGCACAAAAAAGCATGTGGAAAAATGAAATGGCCAACAACACACATGAAAAGGCATCAAAATGACAGCACTAAAAACTTACTTATCTATAATTACGCTGAATGTAAATGGACTAAATGCACCAATAAAGAGACAGAGAGTCACGGACTGGATAAAAAAACACGATCCATCTATATGCTGCCTACAAGAGACACACCTTAGACTTAGAGACACAAACAAACTAAAACTCAAAGGATGGAAAAAAATATATCAAGCAAACAATAAGCAAAAAAGAAGAGGAGTAGCAATATTAATTTCTGACAAAATAGACTTTAGACTTAAATCCGCCACAAAGGATAAAGAAGGACACTATATAATGATAAAAGGGACAATTGATCAGGAAGACATAACCATATTAAATATTTACGCACCTAATGACAGGGCTGCAAGATACATAAATCAAATTTTAACAGAATTGAAAAGTGAGATAGACACCTCCACATATATAGTAGGAGACTTCAACACACCACTTTCGGAGAAGGACAGGACATCCAGTAAGAAGCTCAATAGAGACACGGAAGACCTACTTACAACAATCAACCAACTTGACCTCATTGACTTATACAGAACTCTCCACCCAACTGCTACAAAATATACTTTTTTTTCTAGCGCACATGGAACATTCTCTAGAATAGACCACATATTAGGGCATAAAACAAATCTTTGCAGAATCCAAAACATCGAAATATTACAAAGCATCTTCTCAGACCACAAGGCAATGAAACTAGAAATCAATAACAGAAAAACTAGGGAAAAGAAATCAAATACTTGGAAAATGAACAATACCCTCCTGAAAAAAGACTGGGTTATAGAAGACATCAAGGAGGGAATAAGGAAATTCTTAGAAAGCAACGAGAATGAAAATACTTCCTATCAAAACCTCTGGGACACAGCAAAAGCAGTGCTCAGAGGCCAATTTATAGCGATAAATGCATACATACAAAAAGAAGAAAGAGCCAAAATCAGAGAACTGTCCCGACAACTTGAGCAAATAGAAAGTGAGCAACAAAAGAATCCATCAGGCACCCGAAGAAAACAAATAATAAAAATTAGAGCTGAACTAAATGAATTAGAGAACAGAAAAACAATTGAAAGAATTAACAAAGCCAAAAGCTGGTTCTTTGAAAAAATTAACAAAATTGATAAACCATTGGCTAGACTGACTAAAGAAAAACGGGAAAGGAAACAAATAACCCGAATAAGAAACGAGAAGGACCACATCACAACAGAACCAAATGAAATCAAAAGAATCATATCAGATTACTACATAAAATTATACTCTAACAAATTTGAAAACCTAGAAGAAATGGATAAATTCTTGGAACAACACTACTTACCTAAACTAACACATTCAGAAGTAGAACAACTAAATAGACCCATAACAAAAAAAGAGATTGAAACGGTAATCAAAAAACTTCCAACAAAAAAAAGTCCTGGCCCAGATGGCTTCACTGCAGAGTTCTACCAAACCTTCAGAGAAGACTTAACACCATTACTATTGAAGGTATTTCAAAGTATAGAAAAAGACGGAATACTACCCAACTCATTCTATGAAGCTACCATCTCCCTGATACCAAAACCAGGTAAAGACATTACAAAAAAAGAAAATTTTAGACCTATATCCCTCATGAACATAGATGCAAAAATCCTTAATAAAATTCTAGCCAATAGAATCCAACAACACATCAAAAAAATAATTCACCCTGATCAAGTGGGATTTATACCAGGTATGCAAGGCTGGTTTAATATCAGAAAAACCATTAATGTAATCCATCACATAAATAAAACAAAAGACAAAAACCACATGATCTTATCAATTGATGCAGAAAAGGCATTTGACAAAGTCCAACACCCATTTATGATAAAAACTCTCACCAAAATAGGAATTGAAGGAAAATTCCTCAACATAATAAAGGGCATATATACAAAGCCAACGGCCAATATCACTCTAAATGGAGAGAACCTGAAAGCATTTCCCTTGAGAACGGGAACCAGACAAGGATGCCCTTTATCACCGCTCTTATTCAACATCGTACTTGAAGTCCTAGCCAGGGCAATTAGGCTAGACAAAGAAATAAAGGGTATCCAGATTGGTAAGGAGGAAGTAAAGCTATCACTATTTGCAGATGACATGATCGTATACATGGAAAACCCGAAGAAATCCTCCAGAAAACTACTGAAACTAATAGAAGAGTTTGGAAGAGTCTCAGGAGATAAAATAAACATACAAAAATTACTTGGATTCCTCTACATCAACAAAAAGAACACCGAAGAGGAAATAACCAAATCAATACCATTCACAGTAGCCCCCAAGAAGATAAAATACTTAGGAATAAATCTTACCAAGGATGTAAAAGACCTATACAAAGAAAACTATAAAACTCTGCTACAAGAAATTCAAAAGGACACGCTTAAATGGAAAAACATACCCTGCTCATGGATAGGAAGACTCAACATAGTAAAAATGTCTATTCTACCAAAAGCCATTTATACATACAACGCACTTCCAATCCAAATACCAATGTCATACTTTAAGGGAATAGAGAAACAAATCACTAATTTCATATGGAAAGGAAAGAACCCCCGGATAAGCAAAACATTACTGAAAAAGAAGAAGAAAGTGGGAGGCCTCACCCTACCTGATTTCAGAACCTATTATATAGCTACAGTAGTCAAAACAGCCTGGTACTGGTACAACAACAGGCACATAGACCAATGGAACAGAATTGAGAATCCAGATATAAATCCATCCACGTATGAGCAGCTGATATTTGACAAAGGACCAGTGTCAGTCAATTGGGGAAATAATAGTCTTTTTAACAAATGGTGCTGGCATACCTGGATATCCATTTGCAAAAGAATGAAACAGGACCCATACCTCACACCATGCACAAAAACTAACTCCAAGTGGATCAAAGACCTAAACATAAAGACTAAAACGATAAAAATCTTGGAAGAAAAAATAGGATCTACCCTAGGAGCCCTAATACAAGGCATAAACAGAATACAAAACATTACCAAAAATGATGAAGAGAAACCCGATAACTGGGAGCTCCTAAAAATCAAACACCTATGCTCATCTAAAGACTTCACCAAAAGAGTAAAAAGACCACCTACAGACTGGGAAAGAATATTCAGCTATGACATCTCAGACCAGCGCCTGATCTCTAAAATCTACATGATTCTGTCAAAACTCAACCACAAAAAGACAAACAACCCAATCAAGAAGTGGGCAAAGGATATGAACACACATTTCACTAAGGAAGATATTCAGGCAGCCAACAGATACATGAGAAAATGCTCTCGATCATTAGTCATTAGAGAAATGCAAATTAAAACTACGATGAGATTCCATCTGACACCAACTAGACTGGCATTAATTCAAAAAACACAAAATAATAAATGTTGGAGAGGCTGCGGAGAGACTGGAACTCTCATACACTGCTGGTGGGATTGTAAAATGGTACAACCACTTTGGAAATCCATCTGGCGTTATCTTAAACAGTTAGAAATAGAACTACCATACAACCCAGAAATCCCACTCCTCGGAATATACCCTAAAAATACAAGACCCTTCACACAAACAGATATATGCACACCCATGTTTATTGCAGCTCTGTTTACAATAGCAAAAAGCTGGAAGCAACCAAGATGTCCATCAACGGACGAATGGGTAAATAAATTGTGGTATATTCACACAATGGAATACTACACATCGATAAAGAACAGTGACGAATCTCTGGAACATTTCATAACATGGAGGAATCTGGAAGGCATTATGCTGAGCGAAATGAGTCAGTTGCAAAAGGACAAATATTGTATAAGACCACTATTATAAGATCTTGAGAAATAGAAAAAACGGAAAAGAACACATACTTTTGTGGTTACAAAGGGGGGAGGGAGGGAGGGAGGGAGGGAGGGAGGGAGGGAGGGAGGGAGGGAGGGAGGGAGAGGGCTTTTTATTGATCAGTCTGTAGATGGGAACTGCTTTGGGTGAAGGGAAAGACAACACTCAAAACAAGGAAGGTCAGCCTAATTGGACAGGATTAAAAGTAAAGAGGTTTCCGAGATAAAATGAAAGCTTCAAAGGATAGCGAAGCAGGGGCTGGGGTCTGGGGAACTTGGTTTGAGAGGACTTCTAAATCAATGGGCAAAACAATTCTATTATGAAAACACTCTGCATCCCACTTTGAATTGTGGCACCTGGGGTCCTAAATGCCAACAAGCAGCCATCTAAAATACATTAATTGGTCTCAACCCACCGGGAGCAAAGACAAAGGAAGAACACCAAGGTCACACGACAACTAAGAACCCAAGAGACAGAAAGGGCCACTTGAACCAGAGACCTACAATATCCTGAGACCAGAAGAACAAGTTGGTGCCCGGCCACAATCGATGTCTGCCCTGTCAGGGAACACAACAGACAACTCCTGAGGGAGCGGGAGACCAATGGGATGCAGACCCCAAATTCTCATTAAAAGACCACACCTAATGGTATGATTGCGACGAGAGGAATCCCAGAGACAATGCTCCCCAGAACTTCTGATGGCACAGGACAGGAACCATCCCCGAAGACAAATCATCAGGCATGAAAAGGACTGGTCAGTGGGGGGGAGAGAGATACTGATGAAGAGTGAGCTAATTAAATCAGGTGGACACGGGAGAGTGTGTTGGCAACTCTTGACTGGAGGGGGGATGGGAAGATAGAGAGAGAGGGAAGAAGGTAAAATTGGCACGAAACGAGAGACTGTAAGGGCTGACTCAATAGGGGGAGAGCAAGTGGGAGAAGGGAGTAAGATGTATGTAAACCTACATGTAACAGACTGATTGGAATGGTAAATGTTCACTTGAAGCTTAATAAAAATTAAAAAAAAAAAAAAATATATAGGTTAGCATACAGAGTGCATGAAAACTAGCCTACAAATTCTTTCAAAGCTAGTTTCCATTAAGAGTTAAACAGTTTGATTTTGAATTGTGCTTCTTTGTTAGATAAAAAGAAAGAATAAGAGCAGCAGTAAGAACAATTAAAACATTTACAAAGTGTGCACTCTCTGCCTGTCACTAGGTTAAATTCTTTAAATGTGTGTGTGTCTTTTTGTCTCTCTCACACACACACATACACAAACAATAGCATAAATATTATTCATGTATACAGATGGGCAAGTTGGGGTTTAGAGAGATTAAGGAACATGCCAATGCCACAATAATATCGAGCAAATAGGTTGACTGTGGATTGGCATATTTCTATTCACACTATGGGATATTGTGACAGCTTTATACCAGATTCCATCAACTCTTATCACACACACACACAAATTTCCTGATTTAGATAAATAATAAGGGTGGAAATAGAACCAGCCATTAATTGGAAAGACATTCCTGCTTACTCAGCTGAACTGTCATTTGTATTGCCATCATTTTAACAAAAACTTAAAATAAGGCCACACACCTGGCGGTAACTAAGAGTCATCGTATTTATTTACCTGCTATGAAAAATGTTTTCCTTATACAGAGTACCTAAAAAGTATGGGGTTTTATTTTCTTTCTCATAGCCAGAAAAGTCCAGTAACAATTTAATTTTCATGGTGTGATACCATCTGGTTTTAAGGAGTGCCAAAAAAGAAATAAAAAATAATTGAACAGAATATATGATTTTTAAAATGAATAGAAACCATGCACACTGGTTCATGTTAAGAGTTTGAAATGATTTTTCAACTGAATATAAAAATATCTATTAAACAAAACAATCTAACGACACATTCCTGAGTTGCTTGTGAAATCAATTTCTTTAAAAAAATCAGCAAATATGACTGGCAGTCTATTACGTTCTAGTTGCTATGATACGTTTCATTCCTCGTAATTCTAGGACTAGCAACAATCCTATGCAGAGGTTTTATAAGTGAGCTCACTTTGACATAGAGGCCTGTTGGCCCACAGAATTATGGCTAATTATTAACAACAGCATCATTTGAGGCAAGTGTTCTGACTTTTGCTCTTGTCGTTAGTTGCTGTGGGGTTGACTCCAACTCATGGCGACCTTATGCGTAACAGAACAGAATGCTTCCAGGTCCTATGCCATCTTCACGATCATTGGTACGTTTCAGTCCATTGTTGCAGCTCTACTTCTACTCTAGTTTTTCTTTCTAATGTTTTAAAAGAAAACTGAGTTAGGGAGGTGGATGCTATCAAAATTCAAAAAGCAACTGCTGAGTCATTGCAAAGATGCTTGCATTCTCTTTTGAATTGATAAAATCTTAAAATATCATTTACCTCTATTTTGATACAAATGCAAGAGCTATTTCTAAGTAAAACCAAGATTACTCAAGTGTCACATGAAGAAGGTTGATTATAATGAAGGTGTTAAGCAAAGTTATGAAAGGGCTGCTATTGTCTCCAAGAGCACTTCAACCGTTTAATAAATTAGAAAGCAAACACATTAGTTAAGTGTTAATTTTACCCAATTACTTCTCCTCGATTTAAATTTCCAGTGGAAAATTATGACTTAGTTTACATAGTAGAATTTTTTTTACATTCTATAGGATTTCAGGGAAACATTTTGCAGACATAACATTTAGACTACTACTGGAAGGTGGCAGATTGGACCTGGGCATTTACCTTCTTCCCTCCCAAGATCCTGTGGAAATGAAGGGAAATTTATTTGTAAAAGTATAAATTTAAAACCTAGTCCTGGAAAGCAAGATAAAAAAAACCCCAAACCAAACTCACTGCTGTCTAGTCAGTTCTGACTCATAGTGACCCTATAGGACAGATCAGAACTGTCTCATAGAATTTCTAAGGAGCGGTTGGTAGATTTGAACTGTCTACCATTTGGTTAGCAGCCATAGCTCTTAACCACCAGCCATCACTCTTAACCACTTCACCACCAGGGCTCCAGAAGGCTGGCTTCTTACTATCTACCCAACCTCTAAATTACAGTCCATGGAGCTGGGTCATATGCTATTTTCTCTTCCCCATGTCTCTCCTACTTAATTTATACTTTTCTTATTTCTTTATTATCCTCTAGCTGTTCATGACTCCTTTTTTTTTTTTTTAATCTCCAATGCATACTTGACTCTGAGCACCAGGTTTCCAACTGACACCCCCACTTTGATGTTTCAAGAACTCTGTAGTGACCACCTCTTGGCTAGTGTTGGTTCATCCATTTTGCAGTGTGCATGCATCAATCAGCCATTAGGGAACTACATATTTTCTGCATTCATTCCATGTGATTCAAATGGAGTAAGTCCTATTACCTGCCCCAAGCTTCAGTCTATATCCCAGGTTTGGCCAATCACATGAATCAATAGGATCAATGAGATACAAGCTTAGTACTTGTGCTAAAGTTATTAGGAAAGAAACAAAAGCAAAACAAAACAAAAATACTCAACTTTTTCTACTGTGCTGCTAATGTGAATGAATGTAAGAATGGAGCTTTAAAGGACCACCATGAAAAGAGAGCTGGTGACACACACACGCACATGCACACACACACACACACACACACACGAAGACTCAGACCCACAGCAGAGAGACACAGGAAAAAGTTTAACTATATAATTTGAGTTTCAGGCTTCTGTTCTTTTCCTTAGCTCATCCAGTTCTTTCCCACTTACGGGATGTTACTATGTAGTTGCAGCTTCTTCTATCAGGAATGTTCTAAGGCCCAGTTGTTGCCTAGCTGCTGCTTTCTCAAACTTCAGCTCTCAGTTTAAAATATTCGCCCTTAAGAGAGACTTTTCTCTAGCCTTCACTCAAAATGGCAACACCACGATTCTCTATAAAGGCAAACTCTATCTCTTGTGTTGTCATTGTCATTAGGTGCCATCGAGTTGATTTCAACTCATGTTACTATTGTAATTGTTTTAGGGTGCCACAAATTGTTCCCACATAAGATGGCGAACGTAATCGGTAAATGTGTGTATTCTGACTGCTCCAGCAAACAGCCATTCCCCATCCCTCTCCTTCTCCTTGGCCCTCTCTACTCCCTGAGGCTGGACAGTATTGAAATTAGACCAGCTGATAACCATATAATGGCCTTTAAGTGGTCAAGTGAAAGAAGAATTGCATGTCTCTCACTTTAAATCAAAAGCTAGAAAAGATTAAGCTTAGGGAGGAAGGCATGTTGAAAGTTGAAATAGGCCAAAACTAGGCCTCTTGCACCAAACAGTTAACCAAGCTGTGAATGCAAAGGGAAAGTTCTTGGAAGAAATTAAAGTGCTGCTCCAGTGGGTGCGCTAATGACAAGGAAGAGAAACAGCCTTACTGCTGATATTGCCGACAGGGAGGAAGTTTTAGTGGTTGGGATAGAGGATCAAACCAGCCACAACATTGTCTTAAACCAAAGCCTAATACAGAACAAGGCCCTAACTCTCTTCAATTCTCTGAAGGCCGATGAAGATGAGGAAGCCACAGAAAAAAAAGTTTGAAGCTAGCAGAGGTTAGTTCATGAGGTTTAAGGAAAGAAGCCCTCTCCAAAATATAGGAGTATAAGGTGAAGCGCAAGTGCTGATATAGAAGCGGCAGCAAGTTGCTCGGAAGATCTAGCTGATTAATTGATGGAAGTGGCCATGCTAAACAACAGATTTTCAGCGTAGATGAAACAGTTGTATATGGAAAGAAGATGCCACCTAGGACATTCATAGCTAGAGAGGAGTCAATGCCTGGCTTCAAACATTGAAAGGACAGGCTGACTGTCTTGCTAGGGGCTAATGCAGTTGGTGACTTTAAGTTGAAGCCAATGCTTATTTATCATTCCATCCTAGAGCCTTCAAGAATTATACAAAATCTACTCTGCTAGTGCTCTCTAAATGCAACAACAAAGCCTGGATGATATTCGCTTATTGTGGTGTTCTAGAAACGAATTGACAATTTCTCCAAGGTACGCCTGCATTATGTTTCTTTAAATGTTCACATGTCACATTTATATCATCTGCTGTCCTAGTTCAAAGTTTATTGGTACTTATTTTCATTTGAGATTGTCTTTAATGATTTAGAAAGAACTTACTTCATGTTAAGAGCAAAAACAAATGTGGATGTGGATGCGTGTGGGTGTAGCTATACAAAAATGGTTGGAATTCCGTTATATTGACAGGCTTGAATCTTGATGGAGATCTCTGATGTTATTTCTCTTAAAATAAACACTATTCAGTTTCTTTAGATTTCAGGATGGACATGTAAAAATTCTTCACATTATCAATGCCAGATGATTTATTATTGTTTATGTTAGAGATGAGATTTAGAATATATGTAAGATAAAAAACAGGAGGCACAGAGGAGAGAAGGTTTAATCAGTTCTACCTTTCCTTTGCTTATAAAGCAATTGGATGTTAAATGCCTTAAAAAATAGTTCTTTTCTACGAGTGTTGAAACTGTGTCCTGAGAAGTTCCGATAAAACAATGGTTTAATTTTAATTATTTATAATTAAAACAAAATACACAGCAATTCTTTTGCCATTAAATAAAATTCAAAGTTCCTTTTTACTTAGAAATATAGCCTATGTTATAAGTTTAAGTGAGGAATAGGTTTTTTTTTTTTAATTTAATTTTATAAATGATAGATCATTATACCTGAAATTTCAAGTCGTAGCTTTAACAATGGAATGGAAAAATGGATGCTGAACTTCATTACGCTGATCTATGCTGAGTGTTTCAGCTACCAATTATTGCATAACAAACCAACTCAAACTTAGTCATATAAACAACCATGTTATTATGTTCATAGGTTTAGTGGGTGAGGAATTTGGACAAAGTACCAGCAGGAGTGGCTTGCTGTCTCTGCTTCATGATATCTGGAATCTTACTGGGGGTTACTGCAATGACTGGGAGGGCCTAGGGCCTAGAATCTCGTGGAGGTTTCTTCATTTACATGTCTGAAATCTGGGTCGAGAGGACTCTAAGGCCAGACTCAGCTGAGGCTGTTAACTGAAGTTCAGACACTTCCACTGGGGGTGTTTTCACAAGCTCCTTGTGGCTTGAACTTCCTCACAGCGCGGTACCCTCAGGGTAGCTGACCTCCCTACAAGGAAGCTTAAAGCTCCAAGAGCAGGTGTTCCAGGGAATAAGGCAGAAGCTGGATGGAATTTTGTGACATAGCCTGGGGAGTCACATAGCATCTTCTGCTGTATTTTATTGGTTGTGCCAATCATCCTGCCCAGATTCAAGGGAAGAGGACGTGGTCCCATCTCTCAATGGAAAAGAGTCAAAGAATGTGTGGCCATGTTTTAAAACAACCACAGTCTGCCTTCTGACCACAAACTATTTACACTTCTTCCACATGCTGAATACTTCCACCCTTTCCCAAAACCCTCCCAAAGGTCTTCTCTCATTACAACATCATCAGGCTGAGGCTCAAGCCCCAGCAACTCTTTCTAAGTCAGATCTCGGTGCATTGGAGGCTTCCCAGGAATGATCGCTCTAGCCCTGAAGTTCTATGCACAGAACAGACAAGGTGTCTATCCCCGAAACCCAACATACTATGGTAGGAAATTGAAGGATAATGCAATAGAAGAGGCCTACTAGGAATAATTGTATTTAACATGAGGTTATTCAGCTATTCCTAATGTACACAGATTTTAATGATGATATTTTAATGTGAAAATTTTTTAAATATAATTTAAAGATTTTATATGTATAATCTATAGGTACACACCATCAGAGTTAATTTATTAGCAATGAGATCTGATTATTCTAAAGTAGCAAAGTAATATATTCTAAAAAAAAAAATCTAAAACCATTTCCCAGAAACAAACAGAAGAAGCATGCAAGCTAGATAATCAAGCATTCCAAGATATTGTCAAGAGTTTAAAAATGTTACAATAGGTGTGGGGAAAACTCAAACTTGCTGAAGCTTGACTATGACTTTTAGGTAATTGAAACAGCAATGACTAATTGCCACTGGATATGGGACATGGTAAGTACCAGGTTGCTTTACAGGAAATATCAGGGAAAAAATGAATCTACTAGTTTCAGTTACTTTACCTCCTAAATTTATGAGAGTAAATTCTTCCAATTTTAGGCACTCAAACTGTCACAATGCATCTCAAGGTAAAGAAGACAATATTATGTGGTGATTGTGGGTAAGTGAGAAAATTGGTAGGTATATACCATAACACAAAACTTTCAGAAAAAAAAAAAAAAAGCATTCTAATCTGGAGGCCCATAACACAAAAACAAATGCTGCAACCCTAAACAGGAACTATGTTTTCCCATGTCTGAGCTCCATAATTTGAAGCAAATGAAAATGGGGTTACTATGTGGATCAGGTGAAACCTTCTTTCTAGTCAAATTGTATAACTACTTTGAATTTACAGAAAGAAAAATCAAGGAAAGATACAACTCCACACCCTATATTCTTAGGAGTCAATCATCTGAATGAAACCAATTCCATCTCTGTGCTGATCTACAGTCTGGAAGTCAATGTATTTTGATCCTTAATTTTAAAGCAACAATGTCATTAGGGAACTCCATTTGAAAATATCAGGACGTTTAGTGTCTGAACTGCTTCCAGCACTTTGCTTTTCTTCAATACAAGGCTTGCGACATCTCTATTTGAGTACAAATGTTCTGTCTCAGCTTGTATTTATTCCACTAGACTACCCTGCTTGTAAACTTTCTGATTCTGGTAGCAAGGCCTCCAAAGAATGGACAGGAATTCTGAAGAAAAGGAGCGGAGGTTTATTTCTGGTATTCCCCTGGCAAAGGAGGGAGAAGGGAGATTCCCTGACAGTGTACCGGAATTTCCCTTAATTTTTCCCACAGTTGCAGGTAAATAAGAACTCCTAACAGTAATAGAGAGTAGTTATAACTACGGACAATATAATAATTCCTGGATTTAAAAAAATGTGTATTGAATAATTAATATCGCCTTGCATGGAGCCCTGGTGGTATGGTGTTTAAGAGCTTGGCTGCTAACCAAAAGGTTGACAGTTAAATCTACCAGTTGCTCCTTGGAAATTCTTTGGGGGCAGTTCTACTTTGTCTTACAGGGTCGCTAGCGGTAATTGTAGCAAAAACAAATTGGCTTGAAAAAACATGGCTCCAATATATCTAGTTGTATATAATCTCTCTTTCTGTCTTCCTCTCTCTCTCTTTGTAAATCTTACACACCAGAGGACAAAGACTGATCTGTTTTAGTTTGCCCTGTTTTTATTTTCCCTTCTGAAACATTAATAGCATCTTCAAATGTATTATGATTTCAATAACTGAGAGGTTCCTGAAAAGAAATTGCTTAGAAGAAATTATAATAAAATTAATTACTTGTTAAAGGCACCAGCCCCAATATGGATTTTTGTTTTAAAGCAATTTGGTTTCTTATACCTTAGGTTTTCTCATAGTGCATTAATTTGGATAGAGATGGATGGATGGACAGATGGACGGATGGATGGACGACAGATAGATGGACAGATAGATTATAGAAGCAATTAAAGAACATAGTGTTACAAATAATTTTCTAGCCTATAAACATTAACACATCTTACCATTTAATAAAAAAGATGCCATGTTTCATGTTTGAATACTACATATTTTCCAAACTTAATTATCTGAGTGATAATTATACTTGTAAAATGATTGATTTTTCTACACAAAAATTAAAGAGAATAAGATGGCAAGCAATGTCCTTCATAAAGTCCTTTCCAAAATATGCCTTACTACACACGCACTAAATATCCCATATGTAACATACTAAGATGATAGCTGAACATAAATACATCTAAAAGAAGTTTTCTGAGAGAGCGTAACATTTCCCAAATAAGCAATATTTGCGTACTATGGTTCAGGGACTGAATCTTAACAAAAGTGATCTTCCCTCAGGCCTCTGTCTGGACCACAAGAAACCTGGTCTACGGCACATGGAGCATCACAAGGTATAGACTCAGAGGTTTCCATAATGGTGTGACCAACAGTTAGGCACTGTGAGTCCTGACCACAACAGTAACCAAAATCAGAGCATATACAGCCTGTGAAGGCAGAGATGGACGCAGAGTCAAACAAAATCAAGCCAAAGTAACACCCTACAAGTCTAAAGCACAACTTATTTTTGAGGATTAAGTTAATGGGATCCACAAAGTTTTGCTAGAGTAAGAAAGGAATGGAAAATTAAGAAACAAACAAAAAGACTTTCCCAACTCAGCTTGGTTTGAGAAGAAAATCATTAGATTAAAAGATTTAATATAGATATCTTTATATAAAGATATATGTGTATACACATCTCTACATATATAAATACATAGATATGTCCATATTCATATTCATATCTGTATCCATCTATCTTTGGTATCTATCTACCTAGGCTATTAATAGTCCTACCTCAAATGGGATTATGTCAGAAGTAAATGAGATATTGCAATTAAAAAAAAAAAAAAAAAAGCCCATGTCCTATTCCAACTCATAGTGACCCTATAGGACAAAGTAGAACTGCCCCGTGGGGGTTTCCAAGGAAGGCCTGGTGGATTCAAACTGCTGACCTTTTGGTTAGCAGCCAAGCTCTTAACCACTGTGCCACCATGGCTCCATAGATTCAAATCTCTACCCATCTGTCTTCGGTATGTAACTACCAGGTCATTAATAGTAAAAAAATAAAACCCAATGCCGTTGAGTCGATTCTGACTCATAGCGACCCTATAGGGCAGAGTAGAACTTCCATTTAAGGTAGGTATTAATAAATAAAGGTATTAATTAACAAAGGTATTAATAGTACCTACCTTAAATAAACAGAATTATGTTAGGAATAAATCAGATATCGTAATTAAAGTTGTTTTAAATACTATTTGTGTAAAGAGGCACACACATACACATTTTTGTAGGGGGCTCTATTTCTTAGGAAAAAATTGCACATTCATATTTACCAGAGAAGCAGATTACAAATCATAGCATTCAGCTGTTACACCCACAAAAATAAGCATGTGTATTGAGGGCAAAAAATATCCAGTGCCATCGAGTCGATTCCGACTCATAACGATCCTATAGGACAGAGTAGAACTGCCCCATAGAGTTTCCAAGGAGCGCCTGGTGTAGCTAGATAAAAAAAACAATACCTTGTATGGAGACCGGAAATCAAATACTATTATGCCTCCTGACCATTTCATGTACTTTGGGGTAAGCAGGCCCCTGCAGGCTTCATTTATCTGATTTATCTTAAAATAATGCCATGCCCCTTGCCAGGGACTGGTTCAGGAAACCAGACTGAAGCCATCATCACGTGGCATTAACCAGGTTGTCACGGGAATGGGTTTAAGAAAGAGTAAGCATGTGACCCTGTTTCAGCCAAGGAGATAGAACTGGAGTGTTTTTGAGATTATGAGGAGAAACGTGTTGTTGTTGTCTCTCTCTGTCTGCCTGACTCCCTCTCTTTGTCTCTCTCTCTCACCATTGGAAATTATGACCTTTCTTCTTCTGTACAGTATACTTGCGTTATTTAAGCCTGTACCTAGTGTCAGCCTGAGAAAGATACTGCCATGCAGAGAAGCAGTAACCAAGTCAAAGAAAGAGAGTTGGAGCCAACAGATTAAGCCAATCTTGGAACTAGTTCTACCCTTGGACTACCTTTTATGTGAACCATTAATATTCTTATTGTTTTACCGTTTTTGCTTTGGGTTATTTTTTACTTAGACCAAAAATTATTCTAGCTAACATAGTATCTTATTCTCTTCCACTCTGGTGTCGTTCTTATTAGTTGCCATGTAGTTGATTCCAACTCATGGCGACCCCATGTGTGCAGAGTAGTACTATACTCCATAGGGTTTTCAAGACTGTGACCTTTTGGAAGCAAATCATCTGGCCTGTCTTCTGAGATACCTCTGGGTGGGTTTGAACTGCCAACCATTTGGCTAGCAGTTGAGCACTTAACGGTTTGTGCCACCCAGTGACTCCTCTTTCTGCCCTAAATCTATTTAATTAAATATCCACATACAAAGCCAAGACATCGCTTGTCTTTATTATATTCAATTATCTTATTTTGTACTTTAACTCATTCTTACCTTAATTAATGTTCTCCTTTACATATCCCAAACACCCCACCAATATATTGTAGTTGACCCAACTCTGTAAATGAAGTACAAGTTTACTTAAAAGTACATTGAGACTGAAAATGCTCAATATTCAAAAGATGGTTTACATAGATATCTATGTTAATTTTTTAATATTTATTTATACATATTGACAGAGAGAAAGAGGGGGGTTTCCCAAATTATTAAATATTCCATCAACTTAATAAGATTGGAAATACAGATCATTTTTAACAAGTATGGATTAGTGGAGATCATCTTAATCTGTAAATGACCAAGAGACAAATATAAAAATACAATATTGTCAATAATATTTTCAGTAAATGCTTAACAACTTCAGTATTTTCTCTCTTTACATAATGTTGCTTACTGGTCCAGTTGTAAGGATTTTTGTGATCTTTATGTTGAGGCGCAATCCATACTGACGGCTGTAGCCTTTGATCTTTATCAGTAATTGCTTCAAGTCCTCTTTGCTTTCAGCTAGCAAGTTTGTGTCATCTGCATATTGCTGGTTGTTAATAAGTCTTCCTTCAATCCATATAGTCCAGCTTGTTGGATTATTTGCTCAGCATACAGATTGAAAAAGTACGGTGAAAGGATACAATCATGGAGCACATCTTTCTGACTTTAAAGAACTCAGCATCCCTTGTTCTGTTTGAATGACTGCCTCTTGGTCTACGTACATGTTCCTGATGAGCACAACTGAGTGTTCGGGAATTCCCATTCTTTGCAATGTTATCCATAACTTGTTGTGATCCACACAGTCGAATGTCTTTGTAGAGTCAATAAAACACAGGTAGACATCTTTCCGGTATTCTTTGCTTTCAGCCAGAATCCATCTGACATCCACAATGATATTCCTCATTCCATATCCTCTTCTGAATCCAGTTTGAATTTCTGGCAGTTTCCTGTCGATGTACTGCTGCAACTGCTTTTGAATTATATTCAGCAAAAATTACTTGTGTATAATATTAACGATATTGTTTGATAATTTCTGCATTCTGTTGGATCACCTTTCTTTGGAGTGGGCACCAATATTAATCTCTTCCAGTTGGTTGGCCAGGTAGCTCTCTTCCAAGTTTCTTGTCATAGACAAGTGAGCACCTCCAACACTGCATTCATTTGTTGAAATGTCTCAATTGGTATTCCGTCAATTTCTGGGGCCTTGTTTTCAACAATGTCTTCAGTGTAGCTTGGACTTCTTCCTTCAGTATTATCGATTCTTGAGCGTATGTTACATCCTGAGATGGTTAAACATCAACAAATTCTTTCTGGTACAGTGACTCTGTGTGTTCCTTTCACCTTCTTTTGCTGTTTCCTACATCTTTCAATATTTTGTCTGTAGAATCCTTCAAAATTGCAACTCGAGGCTTGAATTTTTTGTTCAGTTCTTTCAGCTTGAGAAATGCTGAGCATGTTCTTCCCTTTTGGTTTTCTAACTCAGGTATTTGCTCATTTCATTATAATACTTTACTTTGCCTTCTTAAGCCACCCTTTGAAATCTCTGTTCAGCCCTTTACTTCATTTCCTCTGTTTCCTTTAGCTATTCTAAGTTTAAGAGCAATTTCCAGTTAAAAAAAAAAAAACTTTTTAGTTTTTTTTTCTGATATCCATTTTGGTCCTTTCTTTCTTTCTCTCTTTCTCTCTCTCTCTCTCTCTTTCTTTCTCTCTCTCTCTCTTTCTCTCTTTCCCTCTTTCTCTCCTTCTCTCTTTCTCTCTCTCTCTTTCTCTGTCTCTCTCTCTCTGTCTCTCTTTCTCTCTCTCTCTTTCTCTCTCTCTCTTTCTCTCTCTCTCTTTCTCTGTCTCTCTCTCTCTGTCTCTCTTTCTCTCTCTCTCTTTCTCTGTCTCTCTCTCTCTCTCTTTCTCTCTCTCTCTTTCTCTCTCTCTCTCTTTCTCTCTCTCTCCCTCCCTCCCTCCTTCCTTCCTTCTCTATCTTTTTTCTCTTTCTTTCTCTCTTCCTCCCCCTTCCTCCCTCCCTCCCACTCCCTCCATCCCTTCTTCCACACTTCGTTCCTTTCTTTCTTTCATCTTTGCAATTATCTCTTGCTTTCTTAATATTTGTTGTCCTTGATGTCATTCCACTACTCCTCTCGTCTTTGATCATTAGTGTTCAATGTGTCAAATCTATTCTTGAGACAGTATCTAATTTCAGTTAGAATATTCTCTAGGCTGTATTTTGGCTCTGATGGACATGTTCTAATTTTCTTCCACTTCAACTTTAACTTGCATATGAGCACTTGATGGTCTGTTCCACAGTCAGCCACTGGCTTTGTTCTGCCTGATGATATTGAACTTTTCCATCATCTCTTTCCACAGATGTAGTCAATTTGATTCCTATGTATTCCACCTGGCAAGGTCCACGTGTATAGTCACTGTTTATGTTGTTGAAAAAAGGTATTCACAATGAAGACATCATTGGTCTTGCAAATTCAATCATGCTGTCTCTAGCATTGTTTCTATTATCAAGGCCATGTTTTCTACCTACCGATCCTTCTTCTTTGTTTCCAACCTTTGCTTTCCAATTTCCAGTAATTATCAATGCATCCTGATTGCATGTTTAATGAGTTTCAGACTGCAAAGGTTTGTAAAAATCTTCCATTTCTTGGATTTGGCCTTTGTGGTTGGCGAGTCAATTTGAATAATAGTCGTATTCAGTGATCTTCCTTGTTGACATGTGGATTTTATCCTATCACTGACAGCTTTGTACTTCAAGACAGTTCTTTAAATGGTCTTTTTGGTGATGAATGTGATGCCATACCTCTTCAATTTGTCAACCCCAGCATAGTAGACCATATGATTATCTGCTTCAAAATGGCCAATACCAGTGCATTTCAGCTCACTAATACCTAATATGTTGATCTTTATGCATTCCATTTCGTTTTTGATGACTTCCAATTTTCCTAGATTCATACTTCATACGTTCCACATTCCAGTTATTAATGGATGTTTGCAGCTGTTTCTTCTCTTTTTTAGCTGTGCCACATCAGCAAATGGGTGTCCCAAAAGCTTGACTCCATCCACCTCATTAAGGTTGACTCTGCTTTAAGGAGGCAGCTCCTCCCCAGTTGTATTTTGCATGCCTTCCAACCTGATGGGCTCATCTTCTGGCACTATATCAGACAATGTTCTGCTGCTGTTCACAAGGTTTTCACTGGCCAATTTTTCAGAAGTATATCACCAGGTCCCTCTTCCTAGCCTGTCTTACTCTGGAAGCTCCACTAATACCTGTCCACCATGGCTGATCCTGCTGGTATTTGAAATACCTCTGGCATAGCTACCAGCATCATAGCAAACAAGCAAACCACCACAGGACGATGAACTGACAGACTAGTGGTGGTTCTTCCAATAGAATCTACTAAATTCATATTGCATACCATACTGATTAATCTGGGACAAATTTTTTCTTTCCCTTTGTCGCTGAAGTGCATCTGATCAGACAGTGGCATTTTATGAAGTACCCAGTCAGAAAGCATATTTAGTTCTGTTTCATCTGACCAAAATGTTCATTTCCTTGTATGACCCAAGTTGTGTGTGTGTGTTTGTATACACACAAGTACAGATACATATGCATATATACACATAAACCCATTGCCATTGAGTGAATTCCTACTCATAGTGGCCCTATAGCAGAGTAGGACTGCCACATAGGGTTTCCAAGGAGCAGCCGGTGGATTCAAACTGCCAACCTTTCAGTTAGCAGCTAAGCTTCTAACCACGGTTCCACCCGGGCTCCGTATATACGCATACATATGTACATATATTTTTTCCTCTCTTGTTCTATTATAGTGATAAACAACATTTTGAAACACCTTTAAGTGTCTTCATGGCAGCACTACTTCAAGAATATTAATGTTTAACCATTTTGTAGTTAGCATCTTATAGGCTGTTTAAATATTATCTTTAGATTTCTTTTTTCTCCTTCTAACTTAAAAAAAAAATGAGATCAAAATCAAGGTGCCTTTATCTGACAAGATAATTTCTTGCAAAATAAAAAAAAAGAATTTGACAAACCATCTCTAACATTTATATATGTTATCTTAAAAAGTAGTAGATAAACTCATACTGTCAGGCACCCAATAAATATACTTGAAGTGAAAGAAAAAAAGTTGCCCACTCCGAAGGCTGTCTTAAGTATAGTCATTTTTTAACTGAATAATCTTCAATATAACGTAGGTGTGTGGATGATAAACTTCATTCAATGGATCGTTGTGCTTTTTCTCACATGACATTTAACTCTGGCATTTCATTGAAAGCTATATTTCTGAGGTATATTTTAAAAAGTTAAGCTATGAAAAGTTTGTTGACAATTTCTTTTAATTGAGGTTTAATTGGTAGAATGAGTAAGTAATCAATCTTGTATTATGCTTTAAAATAGTGTAATAATTTGGCAAATGTATTTTGCATCCAATCAAAGTACTGAAACAAACAAATTGACAGAGGAATGGGCTTCCAGAGCTCAGGTTTAGAATTTCAACTTATTAAATTCATATTCTTTTGGAGGAGCATTGAAAACATCTGTAACTATTTCAAATACTGTTGTCTCTTTCCCTTGCAAGAAACAACACATTTACGTCTAACCAGTTCTGAAGGTGAAAGTGGAGACTGGTAAGATCACACTCTACATTGGAAGGGTCATTGTTCACAATTCCGTCCATATGGTATCAAACTTCTCTGAGTATCCTCAGTTTTAAAGAATTTCAACAACAGAGTCAGAGAGAGAGGAAAATGATGCGATAAACATGCCATGGCCACTCAGCTGAAGGTCTTCTCTACTGATTTTGCCTAGGTTAGTCATGCTGACAGAATTAGAGGTACCCAACCCTGGTGGCGTAGTGGTTAAGTGCTACAGCTGCTAACCAAAGGGTCAGCAGTTTGAATCAGCCAGGCACTCCCTGGAAAACCTATGGGGCAGTTCTACTCTACCCTATAGGGTCGCTATGAGTCGGAATCGACTTGGCAGCACTGGGTTTGGTTTTTGGTTCTTCAAGTAAAAGACCTACGTTAGCCAGCCACGCTCACTCTGAGCACATAGTATTCTGAAATGTGGATTAAAATGTATAAAAATATGATGATAAATGAGATTGCCCAGCAGGCAAGGGAAATAAATTATGATTGCAAACCTCTCTATTGTTTTGTGTTGGAATTAAAAAATAAATCATTAGTATTGAGGCCAGATCTGGATTAGGGAGGTATAATGTTTATACAAATCCAAATAGATTTATAAAGCTTTCAACATTGCAGCCTGGCCTGGGAACCTTTCATGAAGCACTCCTTTGTCACCAAAGCAGATGGCCAATTTATGTATGCAAATGAAAAACAGACTTTGGTTATGAAACAAAAGAATGGGATTCAACAAGCTAAGCTTAACTTATTTGCTTAGCACAGGACAGCCCAACCTATTATCAAATTTAGACCAGACCACCCTTATAAGAAGGACTATAATCATTATGCAATATCTGTAAGGCATTTAAAATCCATTATATTAAAAGGTGTGTTTGGTATACCATGGTATAGTAGGATTATGATGGAATGCTAGCTTCTCTTACCCTGAGGAATACAATTAAGTACAGTGTTCAAATAAATGATTTGCAGTGACATGTATTACCCTCATATTCTGGCTTTCTATCCTGAAGTCTACTCGGAATGTTCACCTCAATCAGTCTTCAGCATGCATTATGTTCTCTTCAGCCTCTGAGATGATGAAATGAAAAGGTGTTCCTACTCTATGTTACACTTGCCTCAGTCAATATTCTCTTTTGGTAACCACAAACCCTAGGCTTTTTTTTTCCTTCATTCTCAAAGTAGATATAGAAAGTTGTTTTAAAAAGTAGAAGGAACCATTAGTTGAACACTGGGGATCATTTTGTGTAAATATTTGAAGCGGCATCAGTTTGACTTCTGCACAGCTACTATTTAAGGGGTGAGTTGGGAAGATGAAATTGCATTGTCCCAAGGAGTATGATGACATCCCTAACTCCTTAACAGTTCAGCTAAAATCAGCACTGGATGTATAGCACAAAATTAATCCCCTACAATGAGGGCACATTGACGTTTTGAAGTCAACCTAGGCTAGTCACTTGGTGGCATTATTTGAAGTGTAGTTACCAATTGAATTATAGGCAATATGGTTCTTTACACAAATAATGTAACCACTCATCCCATAAATTTGGGGATGAAAATCCTACTAAAACTTCAAAAATGTTGTTTTATAAAATGAAATACACATATTAGACTTACTTGGGAAACCAGGTAATTTATGAGAATGTGTAAATCCAAATATCCAAACATGGGATGTTAAATACTAAATGTTAGCCAGCAACAGAAATGAAATAAATCAATTTAAAATTCCAAGCTTCTTTTTCCATATTCACCCCAAACATTATGGAGTTCACAAATACTGCAACAGATTTGTGAAAATTTATTTGAAATTAATTTCTAGAAAAATATGTAATTTGTGATAACAGCTTAACATTTGAAGAGGACAGTCTAAGAAAATCAAATAGTAAGGGCAAAGAATGACCATGAGTTAAAAATTTGAGCTATTAAAACAATGCTAGTACTAGATCGTTTTTCCAGGTGTAAATAATTTGGTTATAAATAATATCCTTCACAGTAAAATGATACTAAGGGGGAAAAAAGCTTCTTTTCAAACTTGAAAAAAGGTTGCTCTCAAATCGATTCAGACTCATAGCAACCCTATAAGGCAGAGTTAGAACTGCTGTACAGGGTTTCCAAGATTGTAATCTTTATGGTAGCAGACTGCCACATCTTTCTCCCACAGAACAGCTGGTGGGTTCTAACCACTGATCTTTTTATTAGCAGCTGAGCAGTTAACCACTGCATCACCAGGGCTCCTTTTTGAAACTTATATATCTTTATTTACAGTTTGTAAATCTTTTTTTCATACTATATTTAGAGAGATTTTTCTTCTTCCAGAATCACTAGTCCTCACAACTGGAGCAATAAGTAACCTCATGATAAACAGAAAATATTGAAATTGTAAAGAATTTCATTTTACTTGGATCCACAATCAACACCCATGGAAGCAACAGTCAAGAAATCAAATGACGTATTGCATTGGACAAATCTGCTGCAGAAGACCTCTTTAAAGTGTTGGGAAGTAAAGATGTTACTTGAAGGACTAAGGTGCAACTGACCCAAGCCATGGTGTTCTCAATCACCTCATATGCATGTGAAAGGAAGACAGAAGGAGAATTGACTCTTTTGAATTATGGTGTTGGCAAAGAATATTGAATATACTATGAAATTCCAGAAAAACAAACAAATCTGTCTTAAAAGAAGTATGGCCAGAGTGCTCCTTAGAAGCAAGGATGGCAAGACTTCGTCTCAAGTACTTTGGACATGTTATCAGGAGGGACCAGTCCCTGGAGAAGGACATCATGCTTGGTAAAGTAGAGGGTCAGCAAAAAAGAAGACCCTCAATGAGATGGATTGTTACAATGACTGCAATGATGGGCTCAAACATAGGGTTGTTTATGAGAATGGCACAGGACTGGGCAGTATTAAGTTCTGTTGTACACAGAGTTGCTATAAGTTGAACTGACTCAACAGCACCTAACAACAACAAGAAGAATTTATTATGGGGGTAGTGATGGTACAGTGTCAGAATTATCACCTCTCATGCAGAAGATCTAGGTTTGACTCCTGGCCAATGCACCTACACACAGCCACCACCGGTCTATCAGTGGAGGCTTGAGTGTACCATGAGGCTAAACACACTTCAGGGGAACTTCCAGACTAAGACAGACTAAGGCATGAAGAACTCCTTCCAAAAAGCCAGTCAATTAAAACTCTGTGGACCACAACAGCCCAATCATATTGTACATAGGGTCACCATGAGTCATGGGCCAATTCCATAACAGATAAGGACAACAGCAGAATTTATTATATCTAAAAATGTAATCTTGTCAAATATCAGGTTAAATTTTGGTATTGTTCCATCATCAATGTGGTTTTTTTTTTTTTTTCTTCTGAATCCTATAGAGTTAACTGACACACTATTTTTCAAAAATATTTAATATCTTCTTGCCGGAACGTTGTATATCTTGCACAGTTGAATTCCAGCACGGCCATCTGACAAGCTTTGTGCAATGAAATGTGAATGGAAGTAATGTGCTTCTTTGGTCCTGGCATTGTTCCAGACAGAGACTCTTCCATCCCTCTGGGTACTTGAGTAAAGATGGTATGAATCAGAACTACACCTGAGTTGTAATGGACAGGAAAGTGAGAGAAATAGACATTTTTTGTTTAAGCCACTTATTTGAAGACCATGGGCAAAATATTCCTCAGTTTTTTTCTTTCCAATCCTAGCTCCTGTTTTCCACATATTTCTCAAAATTTCTGGTCCCACTGATTTATTTTCTCTGGAAACCTGAGACTGAGACATCAGCTTGCTTATGGACAGTTTATTTTTATTTGTAATGCTAGGAAAAAGGAGTGAGGGACTGGAAAGAATAAGAAAGAAGATGTGGCAAAGCTAATATGAAAATGTACTAGCAAGCTGTTCATTGCTGTAACTGGGATTTGATTCCACTGAAATCTTTTGGGATATCTGAGAATTTGTGTAGAATGCCTCTGAGATTTGTCTGCCCGAAAATAGTAATAATAATTTAAAAAGGGTAATATTTATCCACTCGCTTCTGTTCTTCATCTCTTACTGATCAAGAGTTGCCCTATGGAGTAAACCTTGCGGTTTCAGGTTTGCAGAATGTAGAAAAGCATCTGAAAAGCTGAGTCTGAAAGCGAGCTGAGGCAAGCTGTAGTCAGGTTTCACCTGTGGGAAGCTGTAGAGAACGTGAGCTGACACAGAAGAGGAGTCCAATGATGTTGTTCTCAGCTGCCTCAGAGTCTGTCCTAACTCATGGTGACACCATGCACTGCTGAACAAAAAGCTGCTTGGTCCTGTACCATCCCCATGATCAATTGTTGGTGATGTGACCCATGAAAACTTCATTGTCTGCTTTTCGGAAATCAATCTCCAGGCCTTTCTTTCTAGTTTGTCTTAGTCTGGAATTGCCACTGTGGTAGTGGTGGTTCGGTGGTGGAACTCTCACATTCCATACTGGAGACTCAGAATTAAATTCCACAATGCAAGTCCTGCATAGTCACTACCCATCTGTCAGTGGAGGTTTACTTTGATGCTGAAAAGGTCTCAGAGGAGCCTCCAGGTAAGAGCCCAATAAAACCAAACCAAACCAAACCAAACCAAAACCATTACTGTCAATCAATTCTGACTTATGGAGACTGCATGTGTGGCAAAGTATGACTGCACTCCATAGGGCTTTCGATGGCTGTAATTTTATGAAAGTGCATTGTCAGAGCTTTCTTCAGTGGTGCTGTTGGGTGGACTCGAACCATGAACTTTTTGCTTAGCAATGGAGTGTAAATTGTGAAACCCAGAGACATAAGAGTCCCATAGTACCAAACCAAGCCTGTTACCATCCAGTCGATTCTAACTCATAGCAACACTATGGGACAGAATAGAATTACCCCACAGGATTTCCAAGGCTACACTCTTTATGGACGCAAACTGCCACATCTTTCTCCCATGGACAGGCTGGTGAGTTCAAGCCGCCTACCATTCGGTTAGCAGCCAAGCTCTTACAGGTCACTAATTAGTGTAAAGAATTAATGTGTTTATTGGCTATTCATATATCTTCTCTAATGAAGAATTTAATTGTGTTTTGTTTTGTCCTTCTATTATTGAGAGCAGGAATTCATTATATATACTTTGTCTGATATTTGTATTGCAAATATTTTTCTCATATTATGTTGCTGTTGTTAGGTACAACTAAGTCAGTTTCTACTCATAGGAACCCTATGTACAATAGAAGGAAACACTGTGCAGTCCTGTACCATCCTCACAATCATTGTTATGCTTGAGTTCATCGTTGCAGTCACTGTGTCAATCCATCTCATTGAGGGTCTTCCTCTTTTTTGCTGACTCTACTTTACCAAGAATGATGTCCTTCTCCAGGGACTAGTCCCTCCTGATTACATGTCCAAAGTAAGTAAGACAAAGTCTTGCCATCCTTGCTTCTAAGGAACATTCTGGCTGTACTTCTTCCTAGACAGATTTGTTCGTTCTTCTGGCAGTCCATGGTGTATTCGATATTCTTCCCAAACACCATAATTCAAAGGCACCAATTCTTCATATTATGTAGCATGCCATTACTTTTCTCAGTGGTGTTTTTTGATGAGCAGACATTTTTAATTTTGATGATGTATAACTTATCATTTTTTTTTTTCTTTTTGACTATTTTTTTTTTGTGCCCTCTGTAGGACCGATGTTTCTATTCCGTGATTGTGAAGATATTTTTCAATATTTTATTCTAGATAGTTTATAGTTCTAGTTTTACATTTAGGTTTATAATCCATGTCAAATAAATTGTATGTGTGACTTAGAAGTTGAGGTATATATAGCTCCATACATATATCTAGTTTTTCTAATACCATTTGTGGGAATACTTCTCTTTCTCCAATGAATAGCTTTGGTGTCTTTGTTAAAAGCAATTGAAATAGATAATATAGATACAGATGTACATAAAATCTAGATATAAATACAGACATAATCTAGACATAACTCTGGAAATAGATAAGTCTGATCTCTTTATTTTGTGCCGGTGATCTTTTTGTACATTCTTACTCCAATATTACCTTATTTTTATTATTGTAGCCTTAGAATAATTTTTAGTATTTAAGCAGTGTGAGTCTTCTACTTTTATTTTTTCCTCTGTACTGTTTTGGTGACTTTATTTCCTACGATGTTTATAAGTAAATTTAGAATCAAATTGACTGTATAGAAAATCCTATGGCGATTTTGATAGGGTTCATGTAGAATGTATAGAATAATTTGGAAATAATTGGCATTTTTATAGGAAGCCCTGGTGGTGCAGTAGTTAAGTACTTAGCTGCTAACTGAAAAGTCATTGGTTTGAACCGACCAGGTGCTCCACAAGATGAAGATGTGGCAGTTGGCTTCCATAAAGATTACAGCCTTGAATACCCTGTGTAGAAGTTCTACTCTGTCCTATGAGGTCACTCTGAGTCATAAGAGACCAAACAGCAGTGGGTTTGGTTTTTGTTTTGGTATTTTTTATAATACTGAGTCATTGGATCAATAAGCATGGAAACCATTCAATTTGTTTTAATCTTCTTTAATTTCTCTCAGTGTTGTGCTATAATTTTCAGTGTAGAAAACGTGTTTCTTTTTGTTAAAAATTCATAACTCTATTATGTTTTGTAATGCTATTATAAATGAAGTTTAATAGTTGCTGCTGGTATATAGAAAAATAATTAATTTTGTGTATGATCTGGTAGCCTGTGACCATGTCAAATTATTTTATTTATTCTAACACTCATTTAGGAGTCCCTAGTAATGCAAAAGTGTCAGCACTCAACTACTAACTGAAAGGTTGGGGGTGGAACCCACCTAGAAGCTCGCAGAAGATAGGCCTGGTGATCTGGTTCTGAAGGTCATCTGCCTGAAAACCCTATGGAACAGTTCTCTGTACACACGGGGTCGTCATGAGTCAGAATCAACTTGACAGCAATGAAAACAACAAGAATAGCATTCATCTGATAAATTCCACAGGATATTCTGTATAAATAATCCTGTAATATTTGAATAGAAGGTTTAACTGCTTCTCTTTCCAGCTTTAGGCTTTCTATGTCTTTCCTTTACCTTACTGAAATAGATTGGCTCTTCAGTACAGTGCTGAAAAGAAGTAGTGAGAACACACAATTTTGCCTAGCCTCATTTAATATTTTCTATTAAAGCATAATGTAATGAGTTTAAATAAACCCATTGCTGTCAAGTCGATTTTGACTCATAGCAACTCTATAGGACAGAGTAGAACTGGCTCATACGGTTTCCAAGGCTGTAAATCTTTATGGGAGGAGATTGCTAAGTTTTTCTCCCACTAAGTGGCTGATGGGCTAGACCTGCCAACATGACCTTTCAGTTAGCAGCCAAACAATTAACCACTGTGCCACCAGGGCTCCTCCCCATTTAAAGAAGTTCCCTTATGTCTCTATCATAAGTACATATATAATGTATAAATACAATAATATAAAATGTATATATACATTTAAATCACTGATAGGCATTAAGTTTCATCAAATACCTTACCATTTACTAAGAAAATCATGTATTTTTTCCTATCCTCTTAATATTTAATTACATGATAGATTTTCATACCGTAAACCAACATTGGGTTCCCGAGATCAACCACATTGTGTTATGCTGTATTATCCCTTTTATGTACTGCTAGAGCCCTGGTGGTGTAGTGTTTCAGAGCTCTGCTGCTTACCAAAAGGTGGGCAGTTCAAATCCACCAGCTGCTCCTTGGAAATCATACAGGGCAGTTCTACACTGTCCTCTAGGGTCACTATGACTAGGAATCAATTCTAAGGCAAAGGGTTTATATTCAACTTATTAATGTTTTCATAAGGACTTTGTGTCTATATTCATTAGGGATCTTGATCTATACTTTCATTTTCTTATAATGTCCTTGGTATGTTTTGTTATCAATTGAGATAACAAATCATTTGGGAAATGTCTCCTCCTCTTCTATTTTCTGAAAGAGGTCAGGTAAAATTTGTTATTCCTCTTTTAATGCTTTATATAACTTACCAGTGAAACTTTTTGAGTCTGAAGTTTTCTCTGACTAAGCTTTTTGAAACTCAATATTTTAGTAAATACATGGTGTCATGGATTGAATTATGTCCCCCCAAAATATGTGTCAACTTGATTAGGCCATGATTCCCAGTATTATGTGGTTGTTCTCCATTTTGTCATTGATGTAATTTTCCTGTGTTGTAAATCTTGATCTCTGCCTGTAGTTTATGAGACAAGATTGGATTATGTTAAAGAGGATTAGGGTGGGATGTAACACCCTTACTCAGGTCACATCCCTGACCCAATGTAAAGGAAGTTTCCTTGGGTTAGGGCTGGCACCACCTTTTATCTTACAGGAGATAAAAGAGAGAAGCAAGCAGAGAGACAGGGGAACTCATACCACAAAGAAAGCAGCACTGGCAGCAGAGCATGTCCTTTGGACTCAAGGGTCCTGTATGGAGAAGCTCCCAGACCAAGGGAAGATTGACGACAAGGACCTTCCTCCAGAGTGGACAGAAAGAGAAAGCCTTCCCCTAGAGCTGACGACCTGAGTTCAGACTTCTGGTCTACTAGACTGTGAAAGAATAAACCTGTTTGTTAAAGCTATCCACTTGTGGTATTTCAGTTATAGCAGCATGAGATAACTAAGACACATAGTTTTTCAAATTTACTATTTTTTTTTCTTATGTCCATTTGAATAAATTGTGCATTTGAATGAATTTTGCATTTCGTCTGTGTGGCCACATCTGGGAATGTGGAGAATCCTCTCTTGCATTCCAGATGTTGTAGTGTAGATCTGCTGGTGATGACCCCTCCTGGTTTTCTTTTATCAGAAAATATCTTTGTTTTACCTATATTACTTACTAGTACTGGGTATAAAATTCTCGGTTGACAGTTTTTTTTTTTTTCTTAAGCACATTAAAGATGTTTCCTTATTTTCTTATCTCCATGGATTCTGGTGCTGACTTTCATTAGTTAGATTTTGTCTCCCTGTGTGTAATATGCTGTTTTTTTTGTTTGTTTTCTCGTATTGCTATCAGAATGTGCTGTTTATCTTTGGCTTTCAACCACTTGACTACAATGACCCTCACATTCAGCTGCTTTTTCTTTACTTTGTTTGGTGTGCTTTGAACATCTTATATAAGTAAATATACGTCTTTCACCAAATTTGGAATCTATTTAAGCGTTGTTTCTTGAGTATTTTTTACGCTCAATTCTCTCTCTCCTTCTATTTTTCCAGTTACATGTATGTTGGGCTATTTGAGATTATCTGATAAGCCCTAAGGTTCTGCTCATTATTTTCTAATTTTTTTTTTTTTTTACTGTTTTTCACTTTAGATAATTTCTATTTATTTATCATAAGGTTTGCTTATTCTTTTCTCTTTCGTGTCTGTTCAGCTGTTGAATCTATTTATTTCAGAAATTTCATTCTTTGGTTTAAAATTACCAATTGATTCTTTCTTATTCTTTCTATATCCCTGTTTGGAATACCAACAGTGGCACAGAACAAGTTTTCAGGATGAAACACAAAACTGGGATAGTAAACTAAAGGAACAATGAGAAAAAAGGCAAAATGAATATTTCACAGAGTCTGTTATATAATATGTGTAGATATTTTGCCATGTATTTGGTTATTAGAAGATTTA
The DNA here is from genome assembly GCF_024166365.1 of Elephas maximus indicus. Taxonomy (NCBI): domain Eukaryota; kingdom Metazoa; phylum Chordata; class Mammalia; order Proboscidea; family Elephantidae; genus Elephas; species Elephas maximus. The sequence goes on along the minus strand of NC_064836.1, from coordinate 34,068,053 downwards.
TACAATATGAATGTATTATTACAATGTTATGGAAATGTTGCTGTGGCTTTCGTTACTAGGTAACATGGTTCGCCAACATAACTATTGTTAGTTCTTGGCAAAGGTCCATTCTATGAGCTTCTGCTCAATTATCTAATTCCTAAAGAATCTTAATTAAAAATGAGCTTTGGGGAGTGTTCAACGTATGTTTATGCCCTCATGCAACTACTGAAAAAAGTTTCGTTGCCATCAAATCACTGAAAAGTTAGAGAACTAGAATTATGATAAACCTACTAATATTCATTTAAGTAATTAATTGATGTTCACGTAATGAAATCTTAGATACCAGAAGTATTTTAAAGCAAAATATAAATTACAGCAATATTTCAGGTGCTCCTTAGAATTAGCAACAATTATCATGTGTTTATTGTTAATTGAGGAATTTTGATTACTGAAACACCTTAGTAGTAACAATAAAATGTTGTCTTGGTTTTACATATTTATTAAAAAAAAAAAAAAGATGCTGGTCTTAGATATATTGAAAATGATGTTCCAGAACAATGCCTATAAATGCACACATGCGTTCTTATGTAAAGACAAATATAAACATGCACGCAAATAGTATTTTATCTATTGAGTGGTTTACATTTTTCTCAACCCGGAAGTGAGCCACAACATTTCCGTGTAGCCTCATCAGATATTTCAGAGTTCATGAGCTTTAGTTCTCCTGCATATGGCTCAGAAAAAAATGCCTCAAGTATTTTGCACTATCTGAGTATACAGAATTCTGGAAAGTTCACAGTAGACTAGAAATGTCATATTAGAAGACTAGAAGAGAATGAGAACCTACATGTAAAAGTGTTACCTGCTCCAAGTAGCGACAGCTCCGGATGTCATAGTATAAGAATATACACTATCACACAACCACTCTAACTGAAGCATTTCCAAAGCTTCAGTTTTCTCATCTTGGTGGGGGGCGGGGGGGAGGAAAATATTTTGAAAAAAAAAAATTACGTGGAAGTATTTTGTAAGATTTTAAATCCTCAGTAAATGCATAATGGGGACTAGTGCTGTTGCTCTTGTTGTTGTTAGGTGCCATTGAGTCGGATTCAACCCACATCTCTGTGTACAACAGAATGAAACACTGCCCAGTCCTTTGCCATCCTCATGATTGTTGCTATGCTTCAGCCCATTGTTGCAGCCACTTTATCAATCCATCCCATTGAGGGTCGTCCTGTCTTTCACTGGTCCTCTACTTCACCAAGTAGGATATCCTTTTCCAGGGACTGGTCCCTCCCAATAACAGATAACACTGTTATTATTAAATGTTTATTAAAATTGGTTTATAGGCCATAAAAATACCATTAGACAGTAGCCAGGTTAGTTATTTAAAAGCTGTGTAAACGCCTACATTATAGGATCAAACCACAGTAAAAGCATAGCTGTAATTTTTTCAGTTAAATAAGCTTAAATATTTCAGGTTTACTTAAATGGTTATAGAGATTAGGAAAGACAGATGAAAAACCATAACACTAGAAATACATAAAAGTTACTGTCCTACAGTCAGCTAAAACAACATTTAACATATAACAGGACACATTATTTTAGTTTATGGACACTTTTACTGAACTCAATCTGCTCTTTTGCTTTTTTTTATTTTCTGTGTGATCTCGGGTAAGGTTCTTAGCAACTCTGAATTTCAGTTTCTCAGTCTACACATTGAATCTGTTGACTTAAATTTCCTCCTGTTTTAGTAGTCTATGATTTCCTCATTTACATATTTTGCTTGACTAAATTTGAACCAATCACAGGGGAGAGGCACCACATGGCCTTTCCTGTAGATTTAGTCTCCTAAAGGAGGTCACTGTTCACTTTTTATGATTGTAACACTACAGTTACGATGCAAACTTTTTGTAACAAAATTAAAATTCTTAACCACACCTTAAAAATGACATACCTAAATATTCTAGTTCTTTATTACTTCTTGGAGCTCTGGCAGTGCGGTGGTTAAGAGCTTGGCTGCTAACCAAAAGGTCAGGAGTTTGAATCCACCAGCTACTCCTTTGAAACCCTATGGGGCAGTTCTACTCTGTCCCATAGGGTTGCAATGAGTCAGAATCCACTCAATGGCAATGGGTTTGGTTTGGGGGGGTTATCATTTCTTAATCACTACAAATATGCAAGAAATAGTTGTCAATTATATTAAAAGCAAATTTAATCAATAGGGACAGATAGCACATATTTACCTGGAGCCTAGAATGGTATGAAGGGAATGGCTGAAAAGGGGCAAGTGAACCGTTTGGAGGTGGTAGAAATGTTCTATGTCTTGAATGTGTTTGTGGTTACACAGGTGTACCTATCCATCAAAACCTACTTAACTATAAGTTTTCAAATAAGTTCATTTAATTATACGTTAATTATACCTCAGTCAAGTTGATTTAACAAGGATATAATTGCATAGAGTTTCTGTTGTTTTATGGTTGTTTTGCTCTCTTTTCTTTAGATCTCTTCTTTGGTCATATGACTACTTACACAAATAAAAAATAAAGGTAATTTTTGTATCCCATCCTCAAAGTTGATAGATTGTATGTACACTTACCTCCAATATACTTGTGGATTTCCATAACTTTTGATTAAAAGTATGTTTTGATTGTTTGTTTCCAGGTCAAAATTACTCAATGAGCATGTTACTATGAAAGACTGTGAGTGATTTTACCATCTTTCCGTACCCAAATATCTGCTTCAGCTAGTAATTTAAATATATGTAAACCAATATAAGCACCCAGGCTAGTACTTGGGCACATTAAATATTCAGTTTTTTTTGTTGTTGTTGAATACATAAATAAAGAACACTCAAGCCCTGCTCCCTTCAATGGTCCATCCCTGCTCTCTTTGTTGATAAGGAGAACAAATCCAGATTTTACATCTAATGATCAGGAACATTCTTGGACAACAAGAATCACTATCGGTTAAAGAAGATTCTGATCTATAAGAGAAAAAAAAAGCCCTAGAAAAGTGACATGGTATATAATTTATGCGATAACTAATCACCATGTGGCTCTGGGTGCGCGTCTGCCACACGGACTTTATTTGGGTTAGTTGTTTTTTTTCCATTAACCCATCCCCTGGTATGTATGTTATCTATGTTGCTTTTGTATAACTTCAGTCCCTCCAATGCGCTTCCAGCCAGGGCCTCTCTTAAATAGCTGTCTCCTCAAATTGCATTGGGATCTGGGAATTCCCTTTTAATCTTTCAAAAAACACCCTCAGATTTCTTCCCAGCCCTACAAAACCAATCCTGGCATCTCTCTGAGAGGATTTATGGGCAAGAAGGGGCATTTAATTATGTATAATTACCAGACATTAAACAACGCTATAGATTCCAACAGCTTTTCTTGTGTGTCTTCTTTTCCCCCTTCGCACACCAATCCTTCAGCCCATAGCTATGCAGCATTAGGCCTCTGCACTGAAAGCCTCAAGGAGAAATGCTTTCCTGTGGTTTTCAATAGAGGGAGGAGCAAATTCCTAGTTTATGGAGATTGAGAAGTATATTCATCAGGCTTAGAGTTAATTCCAATTTCCTGCCTAACTCTTTTCCCAAAGGCATTTAACTTTAATTCTGAATCTTTTAGCATCCATAAATGGAGAACTCAGATGAAGGATGATTATAGAAATTTTATGAGCACTACAAACTGAAGGAACTTCTAGAATAATCAGTCTATTGAATAATGATAGCATTCATTTTATCCCATCTAAAAACAGAACATGGGCAGTCACTTGAAAATCAGCACACAGATATATTCCTCTTAATACTTGGAGCTAATATTTCTTGAAGGCATACTATTATCAGACACTATTCTCAATGCTTTACATTCAATCTTTACAGCAAGGTCACAAATTAGACATTATTACAAACTCCATTTTAATTCAGAGTAAACTGAGGCCCAGGTAAATAAAAGTAAGTTCCCAGTGTTATATAACTAAGAAGGACTGAGCTAAGTTTTTAAGCTTTGGGAACCTTGCTTTAAATCACTGCATTTTAATCTTGGAATGATACCAAAGATGCTAAATCTTATGTTTGGAAACATCGTCTCTTCTATCTACTCCAAGTGATCTTGTGGTGTGCAGATTATTTGAAGGGGGAGGGGAAATAATGTAAGCTAGAAGTGATGCTCTGTCCAGAAAAAAATAAGACGACAAGAGAGGAAAGATGGCACGGTTTTTTCTCATTAAAAGGGTTGAAATCAAGTGATAGCAATCTTACTTCTCCAAATGTTAAGTAGGTAATGAGAGCTTGGCCCCATCTTAGTTATATGGTGCTGCTATAACAGAAATACTGCAAGTTGATGGCTTTACCAAAGAGAAATTCATTCTTTCGCAGCCTAGTAGGCTAGAAGTTCCAATTCAGGGCACCAGCTCCAAAGGAATGCCTTCTCTCTTTGTTGGCTCTAGGGGAAGATCCTTGTCATCAATCTTCCCCTGGTGTAGGAGTTTCTCAGTGTAGGGACTCCTGGTCTAAAGGATGTGCTCCACTCCTGGTTCTTCTTTCTTGGTGGTAAGTGGTCTCCCTGTCTCTCTGCTCACTTCTCTTTTGAATCGCAAAAGAGATTGACCCAAGGTACAACCTAATCCTGTAGACTGAGTCCTGCCTCATTAACATAACTTCTCCTAATCCTACCATATTGACATCATAGAGGTTAGGGTTTACAACACATAGAATAATCACATCAGATCAAAAATGGTGGCCAGCCACACAATCCTGGGAATCATGGAGTTGCCCAGCATCTGTGGCTGCTGGTGACTGCATTGACGCAGTCAAGACATCTTTGTGATCAGTCACAACGTGGTTGAGATGCCACAACCACACTGAGGAAAAATTATTCAGAATTAGACCATCAATTCTATGTCTAGGCTCTAGTTCCAAGTTTATCCAGAGGTCATAGGGTTGCTTCTGAAGAAAATCTCAGAGGGCTTCTGAGCTGAAAAGAGTAAATCTCTAGGTCCTGAGAGTAATACAATTTCTCCTACAAATTCATGTGGGCCAGTCACATGAAAATGCTAGAAAAGGGAGCTACAGGAAAAAAGTTTATGCAACACCATCAAAGGCAGCCAGTGGCTGCAAAGTACCATTCCAACAACCAGCCTCTCAGGATAATAGTTCAAGGCTTCGTTTCAAACTGATCTGAATGTGGCCGTACATACCTTCTTCCTCTTCAGTTCTGATCTGGGTTAGATGATTATGTCAGTACTTGGTTTAGCCACTTTTCTCCCAGTATTTTGTCAATGTGTTAAGCAGTCTTTATGTCCATGCTCTTAGCCAACTAGCCATCTGTATAGGTTGTTTTGAAAAGTGCCTGATTGCCCTAGTTCTGGTTCACTTGTTGTCTACTCTCTCTGAGGCTCACACGTAAGTCCTCCCTGGATCTTCAATGCATCTTAGCTTTCAGAAGCTTGGTGTTATTCCCCAGAAAATCTTCTAGAGTACAGCTCAGAGCAGTGGCCCTGCAGTACTATTCATCCTTCAATACAACTACCTTATCCTCATCTCCATTTCAGTGATATATTCTCAGGAGCATCCAACCCTGCACATAACCTAAAATCTGAATGTGCTCTATTTCTGAAGTCTTAATCCCCAATAGTTCAATATTGGAACAAGGTTTTCTACCCTTCCATTTGCTCCATATTGCTTCCAATACACCCCTTCTTGCTATTACCTAGTTCTCTCATCTGTATGCTATCACATTCCCATAATAAGTCAACCTTTCCCTCAGATTTGTTTTTTGCCAGCTGGAGTTAGGCTACATCTTGTGTCTCTTCACTATAATGTCTCTTCACCACTAACTCCGTCTGCCTTGTCTCTGTATATCTGACTAATCTGCTTTTAAATCTTCTGTATTTGGGTAAAGCCAATTATTCCATTTCATTATCTAATAGTCCAATACTTAGGGCTTGTTTAGGATATCACAAAATGGTGGGGATTGACCATACTGCAGTTCTTGGTCTCCATTCTTAGATTGGAGCCTTAACACTGCCTACAAACCCTTCTACAAATGCATTTAGCTCTTTTGCTGTGCCTTCATCTGACAATTCTCTGCTTAGTACAAGAATTGTTTGTATAAAAATCTACTGGACATCTGTAATGGAATGTCACAGTCACCTCATGCCAACCTGTCTACATCCACAATCAACTACTTTGCCTTAAAACTGATTTCCCTCCTCAATCCCCATCTTCAAAAAAAGCAGTGTGAACCACTTAGTAACCCAGTGAGAACTCTGATATTAGCCTTCTCCTTTTCACTATTCAATCAGTGAATGTCTATAGATCCCATTTCTTCATTATGGCTCCTCTCAGTCCTCTTCCCTGCCTTATTTCCAACCATCACTGCTTTAGTCTGAATTACAGAAATTGCCTCCTATCTGACCTTAGGGGTTCTGGTCATTCTCAAACTGGTGTCTGAGAAAAATTTCTAAAATGCAAATCAGACCCTAAAACCCGACTGCCACAATCCTGTATCGCTCATCTCCACTCACCATTCCCCTGAATTAAGACCAGACTCCTTAGATTGTCAGCCCCTCAGATGCTCGTGGCTCCCATCTCCAGCCATTGTCATCATGGACGTGTCATTTCAGGCAACCTGATTTTGATACTGCTGCCAAAGACAAAGTGTTGTTGTCTGCATTGTTTTTGTTTAAAAAAAAAAAAAAAAGGCCAGTTTTTTGCAGTTATACAGATGGTGCTTGTTCCTCCATAACCATGTGAAAGTCTTCTGGAATTATGCACAGATCATACACTATATGTGTACACTTACAAGAGAAGGTATATGGGTATCCAGCAGGCACAATTGAGTTTAACTGTTGTTATGAAGGAGCCTATTTGATATAATTTGCAAAGGATATAATTGCAGTTGTAAATTAAAAATAAAATAAAGTATATGGTAAAATCACTGTAGCGTCCTGTGTGTGTGTGTAGCACTTATCCTCTGACAGGCAGAGTTCTAAATGCTTTATATATATATTAACAGTTTTTAATTACCCCATCAATGGGGTGATGATCCCTACTACTTTACTTTTCAGAGGAGGAATCTGAGGTATACAGAGAGGTGATGAAACTTGTCCCAATGTTACATAGCTAGAAAGCAGAAGAGCTAGGGTTTGAAACTTGACATTCTGACTCTAGTTTCTGTGTCTTTAACCACTAGCCATTTTGCTTCTTCAGAAGAGAATGTAATGCCTACGATAACTCTGAAGAGTGATGATCATGTGTTCAGTGTTTTAAATTCAAAGGGCAAATAAAATTTCCCAGTATACTACTCCCTTCAATATCAATAGTAGATCTAATACAACCACCAGAAAAGCCAAGCCAAGAAGCTCAGCCCTAGAGGCCAGGCCAGCTGGGGACCAGCCAAGGAAGAGACAAAGGAATGTTTTGTAACAGAATGTGTTGGGGGAGGTGGAGTTTTTTGTTCCGGGGGCCACAGGGGGCAGAGGTAAAGTATGGTCAAAGTTGACAGGTTGGGGCATGGATCACAGAGGTCAGAACAGGGCAGGGATCACAGAAATTCCAACCAAGTGAGGAATCATGACATGCACTGTTCCATTTTAAGCTGCCAAAATTAAGAAGGTAGGAGTGAGCTTAGGCAGGCCTGTCGAAACAGAGGTTTCTAGGTTTGGAAATAGTGGGTTTACAGAGCTGCTTTTTTGGAGGTATCACAAATTGGTTTCTAAGCAAAGGCACTCGGGTTTGAACAGCCTTCCTGAACTAGGAGAGGCTGCCCAGGTGTGCAGTCCCCAAAACGAGGCAGGGATAAAAGTGCCGGAAATGGCAGAGGGTTTACCTTTCATAGAGTATTCTATCGTGAGTCTAGGGACAAATAGACATGGTTCAAATTATAGCTCTGCTTCTTAAGTGCTATGAGGTCTTCAGCAAATTAATTATCACTTGTAAAACGGGCATAATAAGAGGATCTTCCAATGGGACTGAATGAATTGATAAAAAATCTTTTGAAATATAAGTTGAACCTTGAGATTTTTCAGGTAGTTGTTATTTTAATTAGCCAAAATCTAGATAAATATCAACATTCATCTCCTCACCTTTTATAATATTTCAAGCAAAAAATTTAAATATGTTGTTAGGGAAAAATTAGGTCAGTTTCCTACTGAATTCTCTCTATTTGTTATATTGCTTGACCTTTCTTGTGAGAATTATCTGTGTTTCATAAGCAATGTTTATTTATTTATTTATTTATTATTGTACTTTAGATGAAGGTTTACAGGAAAAAGTAACATCTCATTAAAAAGTTAGTACACATATTGTGTTTTGTGACATTGGTTACCAACCTCGCGATATGTCAACACTCTCCCCTTCTTGATCTTGGGTTCTGTATTACCAGCTTTCCCGTCTCCTCTTGCCTTCTCGTCTTGCTCCTGGGCTGCTGTGCCCATTTACTCTCATTTTGTTTTATAAGTCTGTCTAATCATTGGCTGAAGGGTGAACATCAGGAGTGACTTCATGACTGAGCTAAAATGGTGTCCACGGGCCGTACTCTAGAGGTTTCTCCAGCCTCTATCAGGCCAGTAAGTCTGGTCTTTGTTGTAAGTTACAGTTTTGTTCTACATTTTTCTCCTGCTCTGTCTGGGACCCTCTATTGTGATCCCTGTCAGAGCAGTCGGTGGTGGTAGCTGGGCACTATCTAGTTGTACTGGACTCAGCCTGGGGGAGGCTGTGCTGTTGTGGTCCATTAGTCTTTGGACTAATCTTTTCCTTGTGTCTTTGGTTTTCTTCATTCTCTCTTGGTCCAGACAGGGTGAGACTGGTGGAATATCTTAGATGGCCACTCACAAGTTTTTAAGACCCCAGATGCTACTCACTAAAGTAGAATGTAGAACTTTTTCTTTACAAACTGTTGTGCCAATTGAGCTAGATGTTCCCAGAGACCATGGTCCCCTTAGCCCAGCAATTCAGTCCCTGGGAGAGTTTGGATGTGTCTATGGAACTTCCATGACCTTGCCTTGGACAAGTTGTGTTGGGTTCTCCAGTACTGTATACTTCACCAAAGTTACCACTTACCTATTGTCTATTTAGTGTTTTTCCATCTCCATGCCTCCCCTCCCTTGTAACTATCAAAGATGGTTTCTTTTTGTGTGTAAACCCTTTCATGAGTTTTTATAGTAGTGGACTCATACAATATTTGTCCTTTTGAGATTGACTTATTTCACTCAGCATATTGCCCTCCAGATTCATCCATGATGTGAGATGCTTTGCAGATTCATCATTGTTCTTTATCTTTGCATAATACTCCATTACGTGTATGTACCATAGTTTGTTTATCCATTCATCTGTTGATGGGATCTAAGTTGTTTCCATCTTTCTGCTGTTGTGAACAATGTTGCAGTGAACATGGTTGTATATATATCTATTTGTGTGATGACTCTTAACTTCTCTAGGATATAGTCCCAGGAGTGGGATTGCTGGATCATATGATATTTCTAGCTTTCCAAGGAAGCACCATATCATTTCTCAAAGTGGTTGTATCATTTTGCATTCACACCAGCAGTGATAAGAGTTCAAATCTCCCCACAGCCTCTCCAACATTTGTTATTTTCTGTTTTCTTTTTTTTTTTTTAATTCGTGCCAGTAATACCAGGGACAAGATGGTATCTCATTGTGGTTTTGATCTGCATTTCTGTAATATCTAGTGATGGTGAACATTTCCTCATGTGTGTTAGCTGCTTGAAGTGTCTGTTCCTTTGCCCATTTTTTAAATTGGATTATTTGTCTTTTTGTTGTAGAGGTGTTGAATTTTCCTGTAGATTTTAGAATTTAGACATTTGTCGGATTTGTCATAGCCAAAAAATTTTCCCCAATCTGTAGGTTCTCTTTTTAATCTTTTGATGAAGTCTTTTGATGAGCTTAAATGTTTAATTTTTAGAAGATCCCAGTTATCTAGCTTGATAAGCTATGTTTTGAGTTGACTTCTTAATAAATGGAATAAATTGATGTAGGAACCAAACAGTTGAGTTAATTCTGCCCAATAAATAGAATAGTGGGTTTGAAATTCACTGGCATTAAACAACTTGGAAAAACATTAATCATGTGACAATCACTTTCTTTTTAACGTGAATATTCTCTCGATTCACAGACTCATTAGTCAGTGTGCCATCAATATGGGCTTTTAAAGAGCTTGTTCTAAAATTTCACTTAGCAAATTCCTTTCTACTTAACAGGTAAGATGGAGAACCAGAATGGCTGGGGTATTATTTCTGATGTTACATTGTCTTGGACAGGAGGGTTCCAGAGCCAAGTCTCATTATAACATATAGTTTTCTCAGTGGTTTAAACTACTTGCAGATATGTCTTGGAACAATTCTTGAATTCCAGTAGTAACTGGAGCTGAAGATAGGCCATATGATTGTATAGACTAAAAAAAAAAAAAAAATAGACTAAGGCACTCTTAAAGAACCTGCTAGGTCAGTGTGGTCAAATAATTCTGCCTATCTCTGAGGGAGGGACAAGTCCCTGGAGAAAGATATCATGCTTGGCAAAGTGAAGGGTCAGTGAAAAATAAGGAGACAGTCAACAAGAGGGATTGACACAGTGGCTGCAACAATGGGCTCAAACATAGTGACAACTGTGAGCATGGCGCTGGACTGGGCAGTGTTTTGTTCTGTTGAATGTAGGGTCACTATGAGTCGGAAATGACTTGATAGTACCTAACAACAACAGCAACTCTGATTCTCAACCACAGGATGAAGGAAAGGAAAATGGAAGGCATTACATAAAATCAGATCAGATACTTACGATGGAATGGTTTACAATTATGAAAAAATCATTGTTTCCACAGAATCATTCCTAATAAGAGCTACTGTTGAAGGCAATGGGTTAATATTCATAATATTGTGTTACTATAATTATTACATTATACCATAGTATCTTAGAGAGGGTCAAAATTTTTTTTTTTTTGTGGTCAAGGAGGTTGTAAAAGAATAATCATCTACAGCAGAGTTTTTCAAAATTTATCTTGAGCTGTCCTGTGTCAGAATCACCCAGGATACTTGAGAAGCATGCAGAATGAACAAAATCTCTGTTAATAGTGTCTCGTAATCTTTATGTTTGACTTTGAAATCTTTGACCTTGTGATGGTCAATGGAAGAACTATTCAGATTTGTGCTTCATCAAGACAGCATCCCAGACCAGGCCAATCAGACTCTCTGGGGATAAGGCCAGGTATTGGTATTTGTAAAATAGCTAAGTAATTCTAATGTGCAGGCTGTTTTGAGAATCACTGCTCAACAGACACCAAGGGTAAACTTTTGCTTCACAATTTTCTACTGGCTTCTTGTGAAAAGAAAATCTTTTGGGATATATCTGAAATATTTGTATTTTCTCTGTGAGCCAAATTTGCAAGGTTCCAGGATTCTTTCAGGAGCTGTTCGACTAATCTGTACTGTGTCAATTTAATATTTTAGATTTTTAAATATGGTTTGAGAAGTGACTAAATTTGAGAAATGTACTTCATTGCTCAACTGTTAGTTACATACATTTATGAATATGTGTATGTGTGTGTGCTTGAAAAACACAAAGTTGTAACAAATTAACACAACATATATTTAAAATAAAACTATATAAATGATGTACTACAAAAATGCTAATTGCTTGCCAGTACGTTCAAGAACATACAGTTTAACAAAAGAAGGCATAGTGGTCCTGTAAGAATCACTAAAAGCATGTAGATACTGAAGATGTGGCTTAAAATAAGATTGAGTGAAGGGAGAGGAATGAAGGCTAAAATGACTAATCCCTTGTTTCATGAAGATCATTCATTCATTTCTAAGTTCATTCAATAAATACGTATTGAACATATATTTTGTTAGCTAAGCCCTAGAAGTATGATAACATTTCTCAAAGAGCTCTGATTTTTGTGGAAACGACAAATAAGAATAAATGCTATGTGATGGTACATCAGAAGCCCTTGGTTGATACAAATGACTAACATGATCCACTATTAACCTAAAGGTTGGAGGTTTGAATCTATCCAGAGGTGCCTGTGAAGAAAGGGCTGCAGGGTCTACTGCCATAAGGTCACAGCCTTATGAGAACCCTATGGAGCACAGTTCTACTCTGACGTACAGGGGAATGCCCTGAGTCGGAATCAACTCAACACAACTAGTTGCTGGATGTTATTTCAACAGAATATAGTGGGACAGTTTTACAAATTCACCTCAGAAGAGAGCCTCAGGAAAAGCCTCTTCAAGGCTCTGACTCTTGATTCAAGGACTGAAGAGCAACTAGGAATTTTTCAGGTGAAAGGGTCACAGATTGGTGACTAGAGAGGTAAAATGAGCAAGAAAATGTACTTTAGATAACAGAGAATGTGTGCACTAAATTTAGGTCTGAACTGCAATGATTTTAAGGAACCATATATATATCATTACCAATCGAGCTCCATATGTAGAAATCCATTTTGTTAGAAAAAAAACGTATATCAAGAATTTCAGGCAAGACAAAATCTAAAATATCATTTATCTCACAATAGATTATTTTGAGACATGCTAACTAAAAATTAATAAAATTACTTGAGCCAAGAAATCATAGGTAAATAAGATATATTGATACATATTAATTTTATATTTTATCATTCAAGTGAGAATTTGAAATCAAAGATAGAACTAGATTCTTTATAAAAGTATACATCATTCCATCATTCTGCATTTATTCATTCAACCAATATTTACCAGGCACCTACAACATGTCAGCTACTCTGATAGCTTTTCAGGGTTAAAAATGTATCCAGTAGGGATCTCTGCACTCAAGGAGGTAAACGTGTATGTGTGAGTTGTCAGGGGTCAACTCCCTTTTCCATTCTTTCCTGATTCAAGGGAAATATATTTCCAATTGTTACAGATTGAAATGTGTCTTCCCAAAATACCTGTCAACTTGGCTGGGCCATGATTCCCAGTATTGTGTGATTGTCCACCATTTTGTCATCAGATGTGATTTTCCTATGTGTTGTAAAAGCTATCTCTGTGATGTTAATGAAGTAGGATTAGTGGCAGTTATGTTAATGAGGCAGGGATCAATCTACAAGATTTGATTGTTTTTTGAGCCAATCTCTTTTGAGATATAAAAGAAAGAAGTGAACAGAGAGACATGGGATCTCATACCACCAAGAAAGCAATGCCAGGAGGTAAGCACATCCATTGGACCCAAGGTTCCTCCTCTGAGAAGCTCCTAGTCCAGAGAAAGATCAATGACAAGGACCTCCCTCCAGAGCCCACAGAGAAAGAAAGTCTTCTCCTGGAGCTGATGCCCTGAATCTGGACTTCTAGCCTCCTAGACTGTGAGAGTATAAACTTCTGTTTGTTGAACCCATCCACTTGTGGTATTTCTGTCATAGCAGCACTAGATAACCAAGACACCGATAATCCTTTGCCAATGTGGTTCCAGAACAGGTTCTACCAACAAGATGCTCTAATGTGAGATTTGAAAGAAGGAAGAGAAAAAAAAGCCATTATTTCTCAATAGCATATAGAGAGTAGGATATGGGCATCTGCATACAGATGAGAGCTTTTTCCAGCACTTTCTGAGCATCATCCTGAGAATCACCCATTTTGTGGCTGCACATACATGAGATCTTGGATGACAGCTTCTCTTCACACCCCAGATCTTACAACAGTTGCGAGTGCCTCTATTTCCCCTTATGTATTGTATATCTTCCTGCTCAAAATTTGTAGAGTTGCTTCTCCTTTCCTGACTGAATTCAAAGTCATGTTTTCTGGTAAGTTAGAAAGGTAGAAATTAACAATAAAAATATGACTTATCTTTTATTATTGTGGGTAACTGAATCTCTTTTTGCTTTTTACTTCAGGTGGTCTCCAATGCATGCCAAAATGTTGATCAAGATAAATCATTAAAGTGTGGGAAAAAATTACTGGAACATCTATTTGTATTTATTCTTAATTCTTATTAAATTCTGAGTATAAAAATGGGTATGAATATTTATATGTATAAGCTATTCAAATATAAAAAATACTCAAATATCCACCAACAATCTGGAGGAATAAAACTAACAATACTACTGAGGTTTCTATATGCTGCCCTCCTCAATCTTAACCCTCCTCCTGTGCCTTTCCCCAAAACTCGGTAATGGTAACACAACTGAATTTTTTGTTTCTCACTTCTTTGCTTTTCTTGCTTTTTTTTTTTTTTCTATCAACCAACATATTTGGATGATTTATTCACATTGATGCTTGTATATGTAATTAAACACAGTTCATTCTTTTTTTTATTGCTGCATAGTTTTGCATTACTAGCATACATTGATATGCACTATATAAATTTATCTTCCCTTCAACACAAACTGTGGTTTTGTGTTTTTTGTTGGCTTGTTTCACATTGTTTTGCTAGTCCAAACACTGTTGCTGCTTTGACATTCATCATCATTTACATAACTCCTGGGGAACATAGGTCAAAGTTTCTATAAGAGACATTCCTAGAAACAGAATTATGAATTGCTGGGTTTTCACATTCTCAACTTTATCATATAAATGCCAAGTTGCTTTTGAAAATGTTTGCAATAATGCACAGTTTATTCACTTGGTATGAGTTCCCGTTATTCTACAACCTTGCCAAGAGTTCATGTTTTTGAACTCATTAATTTTTGCCAAACTGGTGGGTGTAAATGGTATCTCATTGTGGTTTTAATTGGAATTTCCCTAATTACAAAAGAGGTTGAGAATCTTTTCATACAGCTATGGGCCGTTCATTGTAATGTCTGTTTATACAGGTTGTCTATTTCTGTGTTGAGCGATTTGTCTTTATCACTCTGATTTGTAGGAGTGCTTTACATAGTCTGTATTTTAATTTTTCATGGAACATATATTTGTTGCCAGACACAGTATCTCTCATTCTTTATGATATTTTTTGATACACAGCCCTTACTAACCTTTGCCTTATCTTTTTTGGTATCTTTTAAATGAAATTGAATTCCAAAAATGTGTACATTTTTCTTCTATTTTCATTAAAAAATGTTTTATGACATTATCTTTCACATTTAAACGTTGGATCCACACAGTAAATCTTAAAATAGGCAACAAATGCGGGGGTTTAGGGGCCATGGTTTCAGTGGACATTTAAGTCAATTGGCATAATAAAATCTATTAAGAAAACATTCTGCATCCCGCTTTGGAGAGTGGCATCTGGGGTCTTAAACGCTAGCCAGCAGCCATCTAGGATGCATCAATTGGTCTCAACCCACCAGGTGCAAAGAAGAATGAAGAACACTGAAGACACAAGGTAATTACGAGCCCAAGAGACAGAAAGGGCCACATAAAGCAGGGACTACATTAGCCTAAGACCAGAAGAATTAAACTGTGCCCAGCTACAACCGATGACTGCCCTGACAGGGAACAGGACAGAGAAACCCCTGAGGAAGCAGGATAACAGTGGGATACAGACCCCAAATCCTTGTAAAAAAATTAGACTTAATGGTCTGACTGAGACTAGAATTACCCCAGAGGTCATGGTCCCCAGCCAGACATTCTGTTAGCCCAAGACAGGAACCATTCCCACAGCCAACTCTTCAGACAGGGATTGGACTGGACTATGGGATGTACAATGATACTGGTGAAGAATGAGCTTCTTGGATCAAGTAGACACATGAGACTATGTTGGCATCTCCTGCCTGAAGGGGCGATGAGAGGGTAGAGGGGGTCAGAACCTGGCCGGATGGACATGAAAAGAGAGAGTGGAGGGAAGGAATGTGCTGTCTCATTAGGGGGAGAGCAATTAGGAGTATATAGCAAGGTGTTTATAAATTTTTGTATAAGAGTCCAGCTTGGTTTGTAAACGTTCACTCAAACACAATAATAAAAAAAAAAAAATAGGCGACAAATATGAAGGGAACTTGAAAACTCCTAAAGTGCTTATGTAAAAAAGTATAAGGTTTTAGCAACAACTGTAATAAAATTATAAATCATGTGAATAGATTGCTACATAATTGCTGGTTTTGAGATTATTAAGAGCAGAAATTCAAAGTGAAATGGACACTTGGCATCCAAGTCTCCAATTACCATGATTTTATTTTTGGGTAGAACCGATGCACAGACTGAAAGCACTTCCCTCAGCCTCCTTTATGGTAATTATGTTAGAATACAGAATTCTTGCAAGTATTTTTGGCACATTCAATACGTAAGTTTGGAATTGTGCAACAATGAAGTCTAACCCACCTTAGCAACTTAGTGAGCTTGCTATAGCGGGAGCAAGAAAGCAAATCAAACCTGGTAAGAAACACAGCTTTTTGTGTCTATCTATCACATACATACAAAACCTTAGAAAATACTTTTAAGATACCAGAATCAAGGCAACGGAAGAATCTAGGTTTACTTACTCTACTTGTTTTCCCTTTATTATAATGTATGGTCTTCTTACATGGATTCATTCAAGTGCATATCTACTGAGAGTCTACAGTTTCCAGGTTTATGTGAGATGTTTTGGACACATCCCAATTTAATTTGATCTGATTTGTGCAATTACTGGCATGAAAGGTGTCTGAAATATAACTCACGAAATATTCTTGTGAAATTTTTCAGTCTTTACTATCTTAAATAATCAGGAATAAAAAAAATCAAGAGCATTGATACTCAAATTTCTTGTAACTTAAAACATTTCTAGTAACTGTTAAGTTTAGGTATCTAAATAACTGCTAAAATTAGGCAGTTTAGAATCTTTTTCCTCATAGGGATGAAACATTCTCTAAAAGAGAATCATAAAAAAAAGGAAAACTATCTTTTCACTCGTGCATGAATATAACCTTAGATCTCTTCTTCCTACATTTCATGCTGGAATTGAAAGTTCACAAAGAACACTAAAAATTAAAAAGGAAGAAGAAAATATGAACCCTTTTAAATTACTATATCTTCATGACAAGTATTTGGATTGTTTTCATATAAATATATATTTTTTAATATTTCAAAATTCTTCTTGGGTGAGTTTCCATAAAATTTAATGTTTTGGAATATACAAAGACTTGAATTCTAAAGCTTGTTAAATCACAAGCATATGGATGAACCTGGAAAACAATTAAAATTTTTCACTCATACTATGTTTTTTCAACTACTATATATCAAAGAAGAAAGTCAATTTTAAGCTGTACGTTTTTATATTCCTGTAATATATGATGTGACAATGAGACAAAACATAATTATTATTTAGAAGTTCTAGAAGAAACTTCTAGCTAGTTTGTTAAATTTAAGTTCCATCTGAAATTAAATGGTCTCTATTTTTTTTAGCAATATATAATAAAATGTATAAAGTTTCTCAAGAGAATTTATAGACAAGGTTGTGTATTTAACATTAGCTAGGTAGCAATTTAGACTTGTTTTCATATTACAGGCTTTTGGCCAAGATTTTACTCATGCATAGCTTAAACATTCTTCTGAAAGAATTCAGTACTTTGAAATGGAAGTTTACACTCCCTCCATATGCCAGCCCTCAGGCCTCAACTAAGCACAATTTTTTTTTTTCTATATTAATTATGTTTCTGATTGGATACCAACCTTCAACCCATATGGCGAGGTATCATTTGGCAGAGCAGGGCGTGTTTTTGTATTATTGTTAGTGTGCCAACTATGTCTTCTAGCCTTGTAGGTGGTTACAAATGGAAACGGGCCACAGGCCCCACACTTTCTCTCCTTCTTTATTACTTCACTTTTTCTGGCAGTTGCGGTTACGTTGGTGGTACTTACCTATTTCGTAATACTGTCTCTTTAAGCAAACGTTAGCTGCATTAGCAATGAACATGGCTGAAAACAAACCCAGAGTTCTCTCCAAAAAACCAGATTGTCACTAGTAGTGATTATATCCAATTCAAATTACAGACTTTGTTATTGCCTCTTCTGTTGCTCAGATTTAATTTGGTTTCTATGACCATCTCAGAGATAACCTACTTGGGTATGTCAGTATGTTCAGGAATAATAACTATTAAATAACATCTGAGCGTTATGTACCAATTGTGATTTTCATGTCATTTTTAATTACTTTTGGCCTATAAGAAGGCAAGTAAAATACAAATAAACGTACTAATTACCAGTAGGTTTTTTTTTTTTTTTCTTTTTAACATTTGATCAAGAAATTATATTTGTTTGGGATGTGGCTAAAGAGCGTACCATCAAAATAAAGTCTGTAGATGACTTTATTACACTGATAAGATAAAGTAGCTGAAAATACAAAAAGAAAAAAAACATGAAGAGAGGCATATTACACTTTTTCATCAGAGGCATGTTCACTTTTGATGGAAAAAACTTTTACCATAAAGTTTACTTACATTGGAAGAACTTCAGACTGTCTCTTTCCCTGTTTCTCTGATTGTATACTAGGATTCCATCCATGTTAAACTAACCATGTCTACTGAGAGAGGTTTTGGGTTTTTTTTTCACCTGAGAGAGGAAGGAGCCATGGTGGCACGGTGGTTAAATGCTCAGCTGCTAACAGAAAGGTTGGCGGTTCGAACTCACCAACTGCTCTTCAGGAGAAAGATATGGCAGTCTGCTTCCATAAAGATGACAGCCTGGAAACCCTATGGGGACAGTTCTACTCTGTCCTATAGGGTCACTATGAGTTAGAATGGACTCGATGGCAATGGGTTTGGTTTTTGGTTGTTTACCTAGAGGTTGTGTGCAAATTGGCTGTCATAATTCCTTCCCTATATGTAGTGGTGCTAATGGTTAGGTGTGGACTACTAACAAAAGTTTGGCAGTTCAAACCCAGCCAGAGGTGCCTTGACAGTAAGGTCCGGTGATCTGCTTCTGAAAGGCTTCAGCCTTGAAAACCCTACGGAACACAGTTCTACTCTGCCTTCTAATAAGATCTGAAAAAGGCTTGGAGAGAATAGAAATCAGTGTGAAAATTATACTACACTGCTGCTATCTATCCTCAAAGTCCCTGGGTTGTACAAAAGGTTAACTTGCTCGGCTAGTAACTAAAAGGTTGGAGGTTCAAGTTTACCCAGAGGTGCCTCAGAAGAAAGGTCTGTTGGCCTACTCGCTGAAAAACCAGCCATCGAAAACACCATGGAGAACAGTTCTACTCTGACACACGTGGGGCTGCCATGAGTCGAAATTGACTGGCCGGCAACTGTTTTTACCTACCCTTAAAGCCGTATTCCAGGCTCCAATTCACCATTCTTGGTTGGCTTCTGGCAGATCTCCATGTAGGAGTGGTCAGCTCAGTCTGAACAAGAATACCTTTCTGAAACTCCCTACTCCTCTTCAAAAAGAAAGGACAAGAGACTCAAGTCCCACCTTATGTTCTGTCACAGAAGTTATAGAAATTGTGATGAAGAATAAACAAACTTCCTTCTGTGTTTTCTCCCAATGGAGAATTGCCTCTGGATCCAAGGCTCAGTAGTTGACTATACATTATACAACATTTTCTATAATATCTTAGTTGGAAAATATGTGCAATATGTCAGCAGGTTATCTTGTAACCAGACCAAGACATCTCCTTTATGTGATCGTTCATCAGCATAAAGTAAAGATAAGATTAGACCTAAGAGTCCTGGTCACTACAGTCTGGTTTTAGCTCCCTCTCCACTTTGACTAAATGCTAGGACAAAAATAAACATATTCATAAAAATTTATTTTTGGAACTTGAAGTACTCTAAATCTACATTTGGGTCTTTTATTCTTTCAAAAGGGATTTTTCTAATAATTCTATCGTAAGACCGAGTGTTTTCATCCAATTTTTATTATTAAAGGGAATACTTATCATCCCCAGGGAAAGCATCTATTTGAGTTTCTCCTCTGTGTATGTTTTTTACCTTACATATGCATTTTATTGAGAACTCTCCTCCCAGAAGAAAGGTGAGGCACCCTAGAAGGCAGAGACACATTTGCAATCCTCTAAATGGCAGTTTTCCAGCCACAGATGCTATCATCACGAGGCACCCATTACATATGAGAATTCACATCAATACCCAAGTATCCAACAGATTGTCAGAAGGCACAGTGCTGTGAGTTGTTCTTCTGTGGGAATGCTGAGAGAAAAATGTGGAATTGGGATTTAGCAAAGAAGATATGAGATATTGGGACCCTGCCCAAGAAATAAATAATAGGCCAACAGGATACCAACAAGTCTTTTGAAGGAGGGTCAAGTCATTTTATGAAGAATTAACTGAACCTCAGTGCAATTGTGCAAGGAGGAGAGGCAAGCCTTAAAATGTCGAGATTAAGTGCTTACCAGATGGGTTAGATGGATAAGAAATGACTTACTAACTTACTACCTAGGAGCCTGGTCCCATCCTATAGAGATATGAAGCATGAGAGAAAGGATTGTACCACATATTTTCATCCTTAGTGACGAATTCAAAACACAAACACACGTATATATGTATATATTCTATATCATTCATTCATATATTTCCTCAATCATTTATTTGCTCAGCTGCTAACAAACATTCAGCCACTGGAGCCCACCAGCCGCTCCTTGGAACTCCTATGGCGCAGTTCTACTGGGTCGCTATGAGTTGGAATCAACTGGACTGCAAGGGGTGTGGTTTTGTTTTTGGAGCAGAATGGAGAAACCTGAGCTGAGCTGTCCGGTGTCAGACTAGCTGATTAAGAAAATGATCCCAAATTAAAATAAAGGTCAGGTTTATATTCAATACAAAAGTATAAGCAAGGGAAACTGCGAGAAGGCACCAACTCTCCCTGACTCCATTTTTCTCCACGAAAGTTTCCTGGCAAAGGTTGGGTGTATCACTGCAGACTTGAGGACTGTCTCCTTGTCAAGACAACCCTGAACGAAACGGTCCTGCAGCTTTATGGATCCCAGGGGCAGGGAGGGCAAAAGGGGGGAAGCTAGTGATAGAAACCAACTGAGTACTAAAAGTAGGAAAAAGTATCTTTGAACTCTGCTCCCCCATGAGGAGATCTCAGAGGAGCTGTCTGAGGAAGGTCTCCACCTAAGTCCTCCAGTAAGGAGGCCTCCCCCTGAGGCATCTAGGCTAGGAGTACAGATACACATAAGAGCATGGCCCACCAAATGTGGGGACCTGAGTTCTTAAGTGCAGCTCCCTTCAGACACTGCAATGCATTGGCTGTGCCCCGGGTCTGGATGGGAAGGCCAGCTTTCCCCCCAAAACTGTGCCAGGTAAAGCCTTTGTAATTGCCTATGGTCAGGCCTGAAAAAAATCACACATAGATATTTAGCCAAGACCCAGATTCATTATTTAGTATTATGTCATGGGTTCTGATTCAGGTTTAGCATTTGCAACTATGGAAAACATACAGTTTCTCACGTCAGCACAGTTATATTTTAGAGAGTAAGACAGGCCATTAAAAAAAAAATGGTAAATACATAGTGTATTAGATGGTGATAATGGCATTGGCAAAAAGTACTGAATATACTATGGACTACCAAAAGAATGAGTAAGTCTGTCTTGGAAGAAGTACAGCCAGAGTGCTTCTTGGAAGTGAGGATGGAGGAACTTGGTCTCAAGTACTCTGGACATCTTATCAGGAGGGACCAGTCCCTGGAGAAGGACATCATGCTTGATAAAGTAGAAGGTCAATGAAAAAGAGGAAGACCCTCAATGAGATGGATTGACACAGTGGCTGTAACAATGGGCTTAAGCATAAATGATTGTGAGAACAGTGCAGGACCTGGCAGTGTTTCCTTCTATTATATGTAGAGTTGCAGTGAGTTGGAAATGACATGAAAGCACCTCACAACAACAACCATGTCAGTGCAGGTTGCTTTAAGCCAATGGCTTATGAATTCCCTTTCACTTTGTCGACAACCTTGCCTTCACTAAAAATCAGTTGTCAAGGATGACTACATCTGGCATTTTACCCCGAAGAAAATTTCACATTACATCATACTATTTAAAAAGAAGTTGTAAAAGTTGATGTTCTTTCAAATTTCTGTGTTTTTACTTGTTTACTTGAGAAGTAATTTCAACAAACAGGATTGGCACACCCAATAAGACTGTAATAAGTTTCGCATTCAAAAGTATCTTACTTGTGTAACCATGTAATATTTTGTTACTCTTCTGGGTACTTCTTAAGTTTTCATTATTTCTTCACCCATTGTCTACAGTGCCCTTTCTCCAAGACATCATTGATAAACACATTTGTCTATTGATTAAACATTCCAGCAAATATTACAATATGGATGTATGAGAATGTGTATATTTCCTTTAATTACTGTGTGTTAATCAACAAAGCAATGTTATTAACCTCTGACTTTGACACCTTTCCAGAAAATGGTCTTTGCAATATGTATGTGGAGAAATGCTCATTTTAGTCTCACTATACTTGTAAAGTACAATTCATTTTCATTTAACAAGAAGAAAAAACAAGTCATAGATGGATTTTCTGTGGCCAAATACGTAACCTGTAATAACAACCCAAGGCATTCCTGGGTAGTGCAAACTGTTAAGCGCTTAGCTGCAAACCAAAACGTTGTTGGTTCAAGTTCACCCAGGGACACCTTGGAACAAACACCTGGTGATCTACTTCTGAAAATAAGCCACTGAAAACCCAATAGAGCGCATTTCTACTCTGACACATATGGGTCAACATGAGTTCAGATCAACTTGCTGGCAACTGGTTTGAATTTTTGGTTTTTAATAAGTGCCAAAACACTGTGTTGGATGATGTATGAAATACAGAGCAATGAACTGTTTTTCTTAGAGAAGAATTTCAGCACTGTAGCAGTGATTCACTAGAATTCAAGTTTCTTTGACACTTTAGTGTCTTCCCAGTCTCAGGATGTAACTCCAGTGTCCTAACCACAGCCCGTATCAAATCTGTTAGAAAGCAGCTACATTCAACACCTGAGCATTATAACACTTAATGGAATTAAAAAGTAAGGAAATATTGTTTAAAGAGTAGTTTTATACTATGACTTCATATTTTAGATTATCATAGAAATTTCTAATGATATTTATCATGATAGATTTTTTTTTTTAATTTGGCAGTTCTGAAAGTTCTTTGTTTTCCAACCCATTGTTTAATTACAGTCCCTCAATTTCCAGAATAAAGGGTGTGTGTGTGTGTGTGTGTAATGATGGGTAAATTCCCTTGAAAAGCAAATTCAGAAAATAAGAAGTAGTTGCAAATGGGTAATTTGGCATCTGCCTTGAGCAGTTCTTTAGAATACTACTTCTCTTCTAGTCAAGGGTTGGGAATTCCTTCCAGTGTCGTGGCAAATATGAACAATGGGAGGGGAAAAAAAAAAGTATTGTGGTTTTCAAAATAACTGGGTGGCAGCGTGTAGGTAGTAATTAATCATTTGTTTCTACGCCTAGTGATTCATACTTTCTTCAGAAAAAAATCATAAGGCAAATCTTTCTCATCACTCTTATTTTGTTAACAAGGAATAACTTAATACGACATAAATAAATTATGTCCTACCTACAAAGATAATAAAATTAGGAAGGTGATACTGTCAGTTTAGGTCTGCTTATTTCTCTAAAATTTCTTCCTAATTGTTGATGAATAAACATCAAGTCAATTTCTTACTGTTTTCAAAATTATTGCAAAAGAAGTTTAGCCAGAGACCTACATCATCCTGAGACCAGAAGAACTAGTTGGTGCCCGGCCACAATCGATGACTGCCCTGACAGGGAGCACAACAGAGAACTCCTGAGGGAGCAGGAGATCAGTGGGATGCAGACCCCAAATTCTCATAAAAAGACCATACTTAATGGTCTGACTGAGACTAGAGGAATCCCGGCGGCCATGGTCCCCAGACCTTCTGTTGACACAGGACAGGAACCATCCCCAAAGACAACTCATCAGACATGAAAGGGACTGGTCAGTGGGTGGGAGAGAGATGCTGATGAAGAGTGAGCTAATTATATCAGGTGGACACTTGAGATTGTGTTGGCATCTCTTGTCTGGAGGGGGGATGGGAGGATAGAGAGAGAGGGAAGCTGGCAAAATTGTCATGAAAGGAGAGACTGAAAGGGCTGACTCAATAGGGGGAGAGCAAGTGGGAGTACGGAGTAAGATGTATGTAAACTTATATGTGACAGACTGATTGGATTTGAAAACGTTCACTTGAAGCTTAATAAAAGTTAATAAAAAAAAAAAGTAAATTCCCATGCTTCCAGGCTACCCAACAGAGTTTCCAAGGAAATAGGGCATCATTACTCCCTCTTTCCTCCTAGAAAAATGATAAGCCCATTGGATAAGTGGCTCTTTGGACTACATTACCTTTGGAATAATTGAGTTGGGATCTATTTGATGGCAACTAACAACAACAACAGCAACCTGACTTCCAGCCAGAATTCTCCAACAACAGCAGAGAAAATAAAAGCCCAAAAATAAAATCTAGATTTATGGCATGGATTTGCTTCCCTTAACCTGTTTTGAGGATAGATGTTTGCAAACCAACTGAAAAATAAAGAAATTTTGCAAAAAAAGGAAAAAAAAAAAAAGAAGTTTAGACTGCCTTGATTATATTAATACCATTCTACCAATTTCTTGATGTAAATATATGACAAATTGCAGAGATAATATTGTACCCTAGTCATTTAATATAAATTTTGGACCATGACTCTTTTGTGTACACAGGTGACACCCTTACAAGAACATCAATCAGGTATATAGAAAAAATTGTGAAATAAGCAAATTTTCACTTGTTATTCCTTTCTAGCATCCTCCAGAAATGTAATCTCTGATGCACTGATCATATTTTAGTTTGATGTTCTATCTGACTAGTGGCTCCAGTAGCTGGACCTAGGTTTGCTAAACTCTGGGGTTCTGTATGGACTTAAATATCTGAGTAGATTATGGAGGCATTTTGGTTATTCATCTGCTTCTTGTCTTTTCTGTTGACATAGTCTTTCCTGCCCCTACTCTGTAGCACACTTGTAGCTTTCTGTTCTATTGCCTCACTCAAGTTACAGTACTTTGTGTATGAGTGTGTGGTGTGCACGTGTCTGTGTGTTTGTGTGTATGTAAGTTTGAGAGTGTGGGGGTGAGTAGGTGTGCATTTGTGTGATGAGGTTGAGAAAAATGGGGAGAGGTGTATTATCCTAGAGATGATGTTTCAATAGAAAGAAGATATTTTAATATGAAGGATAGTGACAGGTGAATAAAGGTAACTAGCTGTTGTCATGGATTAAATTTTGTCCCCCAAAAATGTGTGCCAACTTGGCTAGGCCATGATTCCCAATATTTTTTGATTGTCCGCCATTTTGTCATCTGATGTGATTTTCCTATGTGTTGTAAATCCCATCTCTATGATGTTAATGAGGCAAGACTCAATCTACAAGATTAGGTTGTATCTTGAGTCAATCTCTTTTGAGATATAAAAGAGAGAATTGAACAGAGAAGGGAGGTTCCTCCTACCACCAAGAATGAAGAACCAGGAAGGGAGTGAACCCAGGATCCCTGTACTAAGAAGCTCCTAAACCAGGGGAAGACTGATGACAAGAATATTCCCCCAGAGCCAACACAGAAAGCCTTCCGCGGAGCTGGCACACTGAATTCGAACTTGAAGTCTCCTAAACTGTGAGCAAATAAACTTCTGTTTGTTAAAGGCATCCACTTGTGACATTTCTGTTATAGCAGCACTAGATGATGTTTCAATAGAAAGAAGTTATTTTAATAAGAAGGATTCAGGCAGGTGAGTAAAAGTAACTAGCTGTAAACAAGTGACAGTTTTGATCTCCTTTGAAATTCACCACTTGGAAGTCTGGCTCCAAACCAGAACTGTTTTAAATAATCAGGACCTGCAAAATCATAAAAATATACAACAGACACAGGTGTACAACTTCCATACACTTATTCCTTTCCTGAACAAACATAATTAATCTTTTATCAATTCTTGTTTCTTCTAAAGGCCTACAGTGATGAAGATATCTTATTTTCTCCTTATCTACTAACAGTTCAATACATTTATTATCCTACAGTTCTACATCAAGAAAACAAACATCCTCACAACTGGACCGATAAGCAACATCATGATTAATGGAGAAAAAGATTGAAGTTGTCAAAGATTTCATTTTACTTGCATCCACAATCAACACCCATGGAAGCAGCAGTCAAGAAACGAAATGACACATTGCATTGGGCAAATCTACTGCAAAAGACATCTTTAAAGTGTTAAAAAGCAATGATGTCACCTTGAAGACTAAGGTGCCTGACCCAAGCTATGGTGTTTTCAGCCGCCTCATATGCATGTGAAAGCTGGACAATGAATAAGGAAGGCCAAAGAAGAATTGATGCCTTTGAGTTGTAGTGTTAGCAAAGAATATTGAATATGCCATCATCTGCCAAAAGACAAACCAATTTGTCTTGGAAGCACAGCCAGAAAGTTCCTTAGAAGCAAGGATGCTGGGACTATGTCTCATATACTTTGGACATATTATCAAGAGGGACTAGTCCCTGGAGAAGGACATCATGCTTTGTAAAATAGAGGGTCAGCAAAAAAGAGGAATGCCCTCAATGGATTGAAACAGTAGTTTGACACAGTGGCTGCCAGAATGGACTCAAGCTTAACAACGATTTTGAGGATGGTGCAGGACCTGGCAGTGTGTCGTTGTGTTGTAATAAGGTCACTATAAGTCGGAACTGACTCAGTGGCATCTAACAATAGCACAGATCTGTTACCCCTACCTTTATCCCATCATTGTCTGTGGCTGTGCATGACCTCCTCTGTCCGAAGCGCTACGGTTAAGTGGCCTCCCAATGCTCTCCCCTGGCTCCTCAGAGACCCTCATCTACTTCTGCATATGAGGAGACACCTTCTTATCAGAGGACCTAGACTAGCAGAGAGAATTTCTTTTAAAATAAATACTATGATTGTTTCTGTTTCTTTGGTCATCTTCTAGAATCTCTCATTTCTCATTTATTCCACAGGTGCCTAGGAAAGAAGGGAAAGTCCCAAAGAAATCTCTGGTTAACTGGAGAGTACAGGAAACGTGTGTCATCTCTAATCCCAGTTTTACATCAGATCAAGGTAATGACACACCCTACTAATAAAACCATTCAAACAGGTCCTCACAAGCATGCGGTGTGCTTCCAGGCTTTTACGGTGACTTAACTTAGAGGCCGTGCCTTTAGTTTAATAGCTATTACTGAAAACGAACAAGAGATATCTATGAATCCCAGGAAATGAAACTATTTTGAATTTTTGTGGCTAATTCTTTAATTGAGAGTTTTCCCTACCACTAAGGATTTGAGGGATTCTTTTCCCCTTGTATCGACCAAGGTTATGAAAGCAGCAAACGCACCGGGGAAGACATTGTCATTGTTTTGTGTGTGTTGTGGGGAGGGGTGGGGAGGCTGTAAAACATGGGAGTTAAGAAGAGATAGCAAAACAACCATAAATTATATTTAATAACACAAACATTATTCCTCAAAATGAAAAATAAAAGCTTATACCCTTCTCCTGTTGTTATGTTTATTCATATTTTATAAGATAGAACTAACAAAAAAATCCTGTCCAGTCTACTGTGACTCATAATGACCCTATAGGACACAGTAGAACTGCCCTGTAGGGTTTCCAAGGGGCGGCTGGTGGATTTGAACCACTGACCTTTTGATTAGCAGCCAAACGCTTAACTACTATGCCACCAGGGACCCAGCAGTAGTGTGTTTAACATGTAATTGTCAGAATGAACTTTATGTATTATATTACTTTTTGATCAATGTATGTTTTTAGAAGTCTAATTATATCATAATTTCTGACTTTAACTCCATAAACAGTAATACGCAAGTAAATAAAAATTGCCGTTGAGCCTATTTCAACTCAGAGTAGAACTGCTCCATAGGGTTTCCAAGGTTGTAATCTTTACAGAAGCAGACTGTTAACATCTTTCTCTTGTAGTGCAACTGGGGGGTTCAAACCTCTGACTTTTTGGTTAGCTGCCAAGTGCTTTAACCACTGTGCCACCAAGGCTCCTCTGCTTTCATATACCAATCGTATTTATTTACTCTCCTGTTCTTTATTATTTTAATAAAATGTGTTTATTATTTTTAAGAGAAGAGATAATAACATGCCAGTGTTAAAATAACACACCAGTCAACTATTTCTCTTATTAAGATAAAAATGAGTATGTTTCTTAAAAACAGCTAATTAAAAATCATTCTTTTTCTACACTGAGTATATAAAAATGTGTATATATATATATAGGCAAAGAAAAAAAAGATCTTCTGAGGTTATTTTACAGGTCTACTGTTTCAGAAGTCTGCAACTCCGAATGATTTTGTATATTTGGACCTGGTTCCCTTAAGTATTAAAAAGTGTTAAGAGAGTGTTGACTAAAAGAACTGAACTGACCGATTGCATGATCTGATTTACACCCACTAACTCCTTGTCTTTATACATTTCAAATAAAGCTTGAGTCTTGATGATAGAGTAATATATTCTCATATCTACATTGGATTCCCATTTATGGTGTTCTTCCACCAGGGAAAATGGGTGAAACTTGAAGTTCCCAGGATTATCCTGGGAAGAGCTTCAAGACAAAATTTGTCCTACATAAGGGGAGTGGAATGTGACTGGAAATGAGGCTGGAGACCCAAAAGACCATGGATATTATGAAAATGCTGGTGCCCTATAAGCAGTGAGGGTCACTGGGGGGCTTAATTTAGGACAACATGATGACGTCTAGCTTTTATACTCCTCATGTGAAGCAAGAGGGACATTTGTCAATATCTTTTTTGATAACAATTTATACAACCTTTAAAGGAACTGTTAGTGAATCTAAACTTCCTTTTGTACTAAGTTTTCAAATCCGGTGTGTATTTAATGATTACAGGCACATCTCAATTCTGACTAGCCACACTTCAAGTGATCAACATCTACATGTGGCCAGTGGTTGCCATATTGGACAGCAAAGTCATGGGATATCATCACTGGGGTAGGGTGGAAGAGAATAAACAGTAGTGGTTGGAGGCCAGTTTGTTGGGATGCTTATTTTTGTGGGTATCCACATCATCAAGAATTAAGATAGGAGTGTTGGTGAGAGACAATCAGTGATCCATGAGCTAAATTCCTTAAAAGATGTGGAAGAACCTGGAGATAATGGATGATAATGACATAAGGAACAGTGAATTAATATATCTGATGAAATGCTATTTAAGTTGGTGGATTTTAGGCAACAAAAATAGGAAGGCTTAAAAGTAGAAATGAGGAGCAAGAACATCTAGATTGCTCCAAGCCTACCTGAATGAGGCTGTGGGAGAAGAAAGAGCCAGTCATTGAGAAGGCTTGGGGGAAAGCAGGGTTCTGAGAGGAGAGCCAGATTTTCATTAAAGTAAGAAGATGAAGGGAATGGTAGTAGAGGAGGAATGGGAAAAAAAGTAAAAAATGGACATATACAACCTTTTATAGGGATTAGAGTAGGAAGGTAAAGAATGATCTGAGATTCTGGAGATTCTTGTGATACGTAAAATAATAGGGGTAAAGGATATAATAAGATACAGCGCCCCCCCCAAAAAAAAACCTATTGCCATCGAGTAAATTCTGACTCAGAGTGACCCTATAGGACAAGGTGGAACTGCCCCATAGGGTTCCCAAGGCAGTAGTTTTTACAGAAGCTCATCACTATGTCTTTTTTCTTGGAGAGGCTGTTGAGCTCCAATTGTTGACATTTCAGTTCACAGCAGAGCACTTAACCACTGACCTACCTACCATCCCTAGAATAAGATCAGCCCTTAGAATAAGCCCTTATCCTTAGAATAAGCCCTTAGAATAAGCCCTTATCCTTAGAATAAGATCAGTAGCGTTGGAGAGTTTCAGTGAAGTGGTGAGTGTTGGAAATGGGGGATAGAAAAAAGTGAGTAACCAGGGCTCCTCCTTTGTTTTAAACAACTTTATTGAGATATAATTAATATAGCATATAATTTACCCATTTAAAATATACAATTCAATGGCTTATAGGATATTCACAAAGTTGTATGAACATCATCACAAACTAATTTTAGACCATTTTCATCACCCCCAAAAGATGCCCTGAAGCCATTAGCAGCCACTTCCCATCCCCCCTCCACAATCCTATCCCCAACTCTAGGCAACTACTAATCTATTTTCTGTCTCTGTGGATTTGCCTGTTGTGGACATTTTATATTATGGGCTTTTACAATATATGGTCTTTTGTGACTGGCTTCTTTCACACAGCATAATATTTTCAAAGTTTATCCATGTTGCAGCATGAATCAGTACTTTATTCCTTTTTATTGTCAAATAATATTCCATTGATCCCACTCATCAGTTAATAGACATTTAAATTGCTTCCAGTTTGGGGCTATCATAAATAAATTTCTATGAACATTCATGTATAAATTTTTATGTGGATGTACACTTTCATTTGTCTTGGGCATATACTTCGGAATAGAATTTTTGGGCCATACGGTGTCTCCATGTATAACATTTTCAGAAACTGAGCTGTTTTCCAATGTGCCTGCTTCATTATACTTTCTTACAAGCAATGTATGGAAATCTGAGGTTTCTTCTTCCCATTGTTGATGGAGACAAGGGGGTCTGGAAATCTAGCCCTTAACTCCAGTGTTTAAACCTACTCTTAAACACTAAACTTGTGGTTGCAAGCCAAGAGGTGGCATCACCTTAGAGCCAGTTTACTGTGCTTAGTCTTAATCCTGATGGTGAAGGATAGAGCTTACATCAAGTAAAAGGGCTCAACTTGCCCTATTAATGAATGTAAGACTTTAGAACAGCAGCGTGATGCATGGCTTTTCCTTCTCTTTCAGTGCTTGGGGGTGGGGGAAAGCAACACAGTTTATAGACAAAGACTTTCATACAGTCACCTTGAAACACTAAAAAAAAAAAAAAAAACACTAGCTATGGGCAATACGACTTCACAGGAGAGGAATTTGGGGTTTAAATATGTCTCGGACAACTTGCCCAAGCTCACACTGGTTGTTATTCTTGACCATTTAATTCTTTAATTATTTTCATAATCCATTTCAACACAAACACCACCTTGAAAGCTAAATTGTGGTTTCCAAACCCTGAACATCCCTCAGTAGCTCTGCTTCTGTGTGTTAAGGAATTAGTCTCAGCACTCAGTGCTGATGTCAACTGGCACTGATATACGCAGACACCAAGCCGAAATCGCCTCTGGAATGTGGGCAAACATTCCCCTAAGGTGTTGGAAAGTGGTATTAAGTAAGAATGACTTAAACAGTGGGAATCAAGTAAATTTATCATATCCTTAGTCACAGTGAGGACGCATATTTCAAATACCTTGTTTTGGTAAGAGGTTATTAATGCAATTTGACCTAATGCGGTAGGTAAGAGAATGGGGTGATTAAGACCTAAGAGGAGTGTGAAGTCTCCAAATTACCGTTCACCTTTCTGCAGGAGACAATAAATTAACACAGCAGCCTTATCTAAGATTAATATTACTTTGAAGGTAAACTATGCTGTTGTCCTTGATGTATTAAAAGTGTTTTTAATCTGAAAAATGTTAACTTTATATGCATTATGATTTATCTAACTGGGAGGCAAAATATTATGTTTCATTTGTATTTAAAAATAATTTAGCAAAAAGTTGAAAATAATCTAAATGATCTGAAGTAAGGTACTGGAGGAGTTGAATTATGCCCGTTGTTACAATATAATACTACCAAACCCTTACGCATTGTGGTGGAAGAATGTTCAGTGACAGTAAAGTTGTCAACAATTATAATTAAATGGAAAAGAGAAAGGAGTTACACCCTGAGATGATCCCATATTTTGAAATGACAAGCAGATTGCGGTATATAGAGGCCTCTAGATTGAAAAATACTTCTTAAAAGAAATATGCTGACACGGTTCTCTTTGGGTGTTAAGGTGATGGCTCTTTAGTATTTCTTCCTTTTGCACTTCAGTAATTTATGTTTTTTTTTTTTTTAATTTATGTTTTCCATAATGAAATTGGTATTAATTTTGTGAAAAGAAAATCAAAGACAAATTTCAAGATTTCAAATTATGTTGCCACTATCATTTGCCACTATCATATCTAGATATGTTAAAAAAAAATTTTTTTATCATATCTAGCATTTTCTATTTATCCTTTTGCTTTTACAAACTCTTTTTTTTGTGTGTGTGTGTGTGTTACTATTTAGGAGGTAGTTACTAACTGTGAAATGTCTTCACCTGTACCAATATATTAGAGCAGTAAAACGAAATAAAAAACTGATACTGAGAAAAAAATGTATTTTACAAAAAATTTAAAAAGTAATTTTTTTTTAATGAAGGATGCCTCTTGAACTTACGGATAATGCAAACTGGCTTATTCTCTTCAAAGATATAATTTGTAAAAACAAATTGATTGCAAAACTGTTCCACATAAAGAGCCGTATAGATTTGAAGAAAAATTAATGCTGATAAACTTTAGTGATCCAAGGCTGCCCCCTGGTGCTTGAGTATCTGCTTCTCACCATGAAAACAGAACCTTCAAAAACTGATCAGAAATAACCTATAAATGAAAATATGGAAGTTTTAAAGGTACATTTCCTCTCAGTGACCTATACAACTCCACTAGTAGTTCAAAGTAGCCGTGTGTGCTTCAAGTAAAATAAAAAGCAATGAGTTATAGCAGGTATAGAAAAGTCTTGAAATGATTTGAGTCAATTCTCAAAACATTCTTCTGGTCTTTCCTACTTAAAATAAATAAATAAATAAATGTAGACTTGGTCAATTTGAAAGAGGACATTTTTAGGACATAATCTCATCAATTTTTTATAACAGGTTTCAAGAAAATTATACCTAAGCATCCATTTTTAGGCCAATAGAGCTCTGAATGTCAAATAAAATAAAGAAGTTGTCTAGCCATAAGCCTAATCAAAGCGTTTGTTTCTCATTTTGAGGGAAGTAAACAGACAGGGAATTCAAAAAGAAGTTGTGAAATGGATCTACAGAAAAATAGATGTTTTGCCAGAAAAAAGTTAAGTCATCATCTGCTTGCTTTTGGGAAAAAATCTTGACAATGCTGCCTGGTATTTCATAATTTAAGACAGAAAGACACTTTTCTCTCTCCCCAAGAGGCAGTACTGATACATCATAATGAAACCAGGAAGACATGCTATAAAGGAAGTACATAAAGGGACTTGATTCAGGTGGTTTGAAAAATGGACTCAACAACAACCACAATTAAAAGGGCCAAAGTGAGATTACCTGGCCCATATGGACAAAGTATGCCTTTTGTGAATGCCTTAAATGTGTTTATGGGTGTCAACATGAATCATATAATTTCATCCTTTTCTGATATGCTGGGAGCCCTGGTGGTATAGTGGTTAAGAGCTTAGGCTGCTAACCAAAAGTTTAGCCATTTGAATCCACCAGCCACTCCTTGGAAACCTATGGGGCGGTTCTACTCTGTCCAATAGGGTTGCTATGAGTCAGAATCGACTCGACGGCAAAGGGTCTGATATACTGAAGTCAGGGTCTTAAATTTTAGATTTGTCTCACAAAACATTTTAATGATTGCTATAATCACATTTTAAATCTACCATGGAAAACTTGAGGTTAGCCAGAAAAGCTGATTTAAACCATCACTAATAAAATTCTATTTAGGACTCTTATAAGTCTTCAGTGAAAGGTCTATGTGTTCATAATACATGAAGAATTTGGGAGCAGTCAAGCCTAAACTTCCAACCACAGAGAGAAGAGCTGAAATACCTTTTCTTTAATTTTCCTCAAGGACTTTAGCCCTTGTCATTGTGGAAATGACATGACCCCTATTCACATCAGGACTATGATCAGTGAGAACGTAAAAATATCACTAATTCACTACAACTCACTCACAGGATCTTTATGAAGTACCAAAACAAAACAAAACCTGTTGCCATGGGGTCAATTTTGACTTATAGTGACCCTTTAGGAGCGAGTAGAACTGCCCATAGGGTTTCCAAGGCTATCATCTTTAAGGAAGCAAACTTTGTCCTGAGGGGCTGGTGGATTTGAACCACCAACCTTTTGGTTATCAGCCCAGAGCTTAACCACTGTGCAACTTGGGGCTCCTTTTATGAAGTACACTTTGCTAAAAATGTCCTTTCCGCATAAAGTTCAATGGTATTCAAGACCTGAAGCCTTTTCTGGCATTGGTAAAGTTGAAAATAAGAAATAAGTTAATGGATTTTAGAATCAAAAGGAAATTAATCATTAAGTTACCTGACTCTACTTCTTTAATTTACAAATGAGGAAAAAGGCCATGAAAATGTGGGTCAATTCCACAGTCCTGCAGACAGAGTCAGAGCCAGAATCAGGATGAACATTCAGACATAAACCCTCCTGTGTTAGCATCAACCTGCTCCTCATCCACTGTGTTAAAAAAAAAAAAAAAAGAAGACGGTCTGGAGCGGGTTGAATACTTTCTTCCCCAAATTCACATCCTTCTGGAATCTCAGAATATGACCTTATTGAAATTTGCGTTCTTGCATATGTGGTTATTTCAGATAAGGTCATACTGGTTAAAAATAGTGGGTCCTAAATCCAGTAACTGGTATCCTTATAAGGAAAGAATACACACAGAGACACAGAGAAGAATGCCTTCTGAAGACAGAGGCAAAGATTGAAATGATACGTCTACAAGCCAAGAAACTCCCAGGACTGCTGGCAGTCACTGGAAGCTAGCAGAGAGGCATGGAACAGATACTCCCTGACAGCCTCCAGAAGGAACCACCCTGTCAACACCATAGTTTCAGACTTCTGACCTCCTGAGCTATGAAAGACTAAAGTTACCACCACTTTGTGTTAATTTGTGATGGCTGTCCTAGAACACTAACAAAGGTTCTCAAGGTCTAAGGCCCATTCCTCCATCTGGGCACTTATCTCATCCTCTCCTTCAGCCTTAGATGCCTTAATTGCTGTTTCCCCTTCAACGTTTTATCTGTATCTTTCTACATTAGTATTTAATATATCCAAGTTTCTACCTTTTTGTTCTGTTATACATAAGGTTGCCATGAGTTAGAGCTGATTCAGCAGCAGCTAATGACAACAACAGCTACAACAATGATTTGAAATAATCTCTCTTTCCACTACACATGCGCTTCCAGGTACTAACTTACTTCCCTCTACATTCAAATGTGTTGAAAAAATGCTTCTCTTCACAGTCTTCTTTTTTTTTTTTTTTCCACTTTGTTCTTACCTCTCAGTCTTTTCTAATATGTAGACTTTCTCCTATTTTCTCCAAAAACTCTTGTTGAAATCATCAGTGAACTTCATATGTTACTAAATTCAATGGACAGTTTTCAGTTCTCACTTCACTCAAGATCCCAGGAACCATCCAACATGGTCAGATCATTGGCTGTATCCTTTAAAAAATAAACAAACCAACAAATATTATTTTTACTTACAGCTTCTACCCTTTCCTGGGTTGGTGCTTCTTTTTATTTTGCTCTGTTTTGTCTTGTTGGCTGCCCTTTTTCTGTCTCATTTTCCTCCTCATTGGGACCACTAAATGTTAAAGTTTTTCAAGGTTTGACCCCAGGCTCTCTCTCTCCTTTTTTTTTTTTTTTTTAATTCTTATTCTAAGTCCTCTCCCTATTAATCTCATCTACACACATGTCTGTAGCTATGAACCCCATGCCAGTGACTCCCAGATTCACATCTGCCTCTCTGACCTCTCCTCTGTGCACCAGACATAGTGTTCTAAATGTCTGTTATCTCCACTTCGACAGTTCAAAGACTCTTTTGCTTAAAACCCTTCGGTAGAGTCCCATTGTTTTTTACTAAAGACCAGAATCTTTCCATGTGCTCAGCAACCAAAAAACACCCATTGCCATTGAGTCGATTCTGACTCATAGCGGCTGTATAGGACAGAGTAGAACTGCCCCATAGGGTTTCCAAGGAGCACCTGGTAGATTCAAACTGCCAACCTTTTTGTTAGCAGCTGTAGCTCTTAACCACTATGCTACCAGTGTTCCAGCAAGGCCTTATATAATTTGGCCCTCACTCATCTCCTATGGCTAATTTTGCAAGAAGCCACACTCACTTCACCTTTCTTTCACCAATCTTCCTCCATTTAGAGGGATTTTTACCATCTTTTCCCTTTGGCTAGAAATCCTTTTTCTTTGTCTCCCATTCTATATTCCCTTAGGTAGGGGAAGAGTTCTCCTCTTTCAGATATCAGTTCTAATGTCACTTCTTTTCAAGAAAGCATTGTGTGATCTTTCAGACTAGTTTATAAGTTACTGGGTTACTAAAGATGTAGCAATCTACTCTTGTAAAGATTACAGCTTTGGAAAACATGTGAGGCAGTTCTACTCTGTCCTATAGGGTCTCTATGAGTCGAAATTAACTCCATGGCAATGGGTTATAGTTAATAGCTCTTATTATAGCTGTAATTACGTATTTATTTGTATGATCATTTAACTACTATCACCATTAGACTGTAAGAGCTATGATGTTAGAGACTGTTTTCTTTTTATTAAGTTTTTTTTTTTCTCCAAAACCAAACGGGTTGACTGACACTCAAAAAGTATTTGTTGGATGAATAAAAGTACAGTTTCATCTTTTATTAATCATAAATACTTGATATATATATTAACCACCAAACTTGACACAGTGAAGAAGGTCCCAGGTAAGCACCGTTAGCAATGGTTCAGATCCTTATGGACTTCAAAACAAAAAATTCCTTAGTTATTTTTATAACTGCTAGAGAGCAGTGCTTGTCCCATAGCATCAGTTGAATAACTCAATATATGATTGATGAAGAAAGGTAGTATTGGTTGAGAAAACAGGCTATATAACTTATATTGCTTTATAGCAATGTTTCTATTTCATGGATTGTAAAAGATTAAACAAGTGTCAGCTAGCTCAGGAAATAAGGTGCCCTGGTTGCGCAATGGTTAAGCACTCTGGTTAACTGAAAAAGGTTAACCAAAAAGTCAGCTGTTCAAACCCACCAGTGACTCCACAGGATAAAAAATTTGATGGTCTGCTCCCTTAAAGATTACAGCTAGGAAATCCTATGAAGCAATTCTACTTTATCACATGGAGTCTCTACAAGTCTCAATGCTCCCATAAAGATTACACCTAGGAAATCCTATGAAATGATTCTACTGTATTACATGGGGGTCTCTACAAGTCTCGATGACATACAACAACAACTCAGGAAACGTACCAAAATAAACAAAAACCAAACCCATTGCCGTCAAGTAGATTCTGACTCCTAGCGACCCTATAGGACAGAGTAGAACTGCCACATAGGGTTTCCAAGGAGCAGCTGATGGATTCAAACTGCTGACCTTTTGACTTACAGCTGAGCTCTTAACCCCTGTGCCACCAGGGCTCCAGGAAATATACAGTTCTTCAAACGTTAGCTTACTTCGAAAGTAGATCGTCTAAGCTAGCACTTTATAAGTAGGACACAATGTGGAGTTAGTGCATTCAGTGGAATGCAGGAAACCCTACTTGAAAAAACTCTTCTGAAATTAAGCTTCGTATCCACAGCACATCCAAGCTGAAAAGTGGCCAGTCTCCTTCACAAGTGATTTCCTTCCCACGACATGATATGTGATGACACAAACAGTTAAGTCCTGGGCCACTAACCAAAAGGTTGATTTAGAGGTAGAATTTAAAACACATAGTAAAATCACATCAGATGACAAAATGGTAGACAATTATATAATGCTGGGAATCGTGGCCTAGCCAAGTTGACAGATATTTCTGGGGGACACAGTTCATATGGATATTCAGAGATATAATCCATAATTAGATGGCCCTGTTTTACACAGTTATAGAAATGGTCTGATCTGTATTCTTCAAGCTTTTTAGCTGAAGTTTGTAGGTCGACAAAATTTATTTCCTTCAGGACTTGGACACTGAGAGATATTTAGAAACTATGTAAATATCATATTACTTCTCAATATTTACCCACCAATTTTAGTATTTATTGATAATTCATATTTGACTTAATTATGACTGTGATTGTTGCCAAGTAGTGATATTCCGATTCCATCATTCCTTCAGTGTGTAGTACTTGCCATTCCACTTTAGGTAAGACCTATCTCTTCTCCCCATTTATTCATTTATTTATTTCTATCACACCATATTCATGAGTTCCTATTTTAATCAAGGGAATATAATCAGATATAATAAGCTATCTTGAATTTGGCCAGTGTGGAACCCTTAAGGCTGGGTGTTACATCTTTTTTGACATGTTTCCATCATTCTTTGAGTACTTAATTAATTTATGACTAATAACATGGTCCGTCTTGTATTTTTTTCCCATCCCAGACCTAGAACCAGCAATTTTCCCGAGAAGCTGTGGTTCCTTTTAGTGAAGAGTAGTATTTAGAAACCAAGATCTTGGGACTAGGTATGCTTATCGATACCAGAGCATCAGAGCTCCAGGCCCCCTTAGTGACATAACAAAAACCAAACCATCCAGTTGATTCATATTCATGGTAACCCCGTGTGTTACAAAGTAGAACTGCTCCAATGGGTTTTCTTGCTATAATCTTTACAGAAGCAGATTTCCAGATCTTTCTTCTGTGGTGCTGTTGGGTGGGTTCAAACCACCAATATTATGTTAGCAGTCAAGTGCAAACCATTTGGACCACCTGGGGAACTTCTCAGTGAAAAGAGCTAGAAAATATATGTACACACATACATATACACACACAAAGACCTTTACATCTATATTTACTCTTACTTCTTTCTAACTATCTATCTATCTATCTATCTATCCATCTATCTATCTATCTATCTATCTATCTATCTATCTATCTATCTATCTATCTATCTATCTATCTATCTATCTATCTATCTATCTATCTATCTATCTATCTATCTATCTATCTATCTATCTATCATCTATCTATCTATCTATCTATCTATCATCTATCATCATCTATCTATCTATCTGTCTATCATCTCTCTATCTTTCTATCATCTATCAATCTATCATCTATCTTCTATCCATCTATATTGAAAACTATGAATAAACTATGAGTTCACATCAATATTTCCAATTCCAATCCAGCACCACAGCACTTATTTTAGTGTTCTCATTTCCATTATTTTTAACCTCACTACTCTGATAGTGAGAATCCTGACTCCCACCGTCTTCAACATATTTACTTATTTGCTTAGGTTCCCCGTGTGTATCCAATATCCTGACTTTCTCCCCAGTCACCTTCCTTGTTGGAGCCCTGGCCTCTGCTAGACCACTGTTTTAGTCTACCACCTTCCTTGCTCTGGCCTCTGTCCTCTGTGACCATCTTCTTCTCTAGGTCCCCAACCCCTGACAGCCAGGCCTCCTTTCTCACTGAAGTCTGTCTACCATCTTTTTTACTAAATTATTCAGGAAGGAAGGAAAGGAGGGTAAAACAGAGTGGAAAAAAGATGTGAGGGGAGCAGGTAAGAATGATATAGCCAGAATTTAAATCCATAAGTGTCTGACTCAAAATTCTGAGCAGTTTCATTGTTGCTCTGAATACAGCAACCTTATCTGTAACAGAATTAAACATTGTCTAGTCCTACGCCATCTTCATGATCATTGATATGTTTGAGTCTGTCATTGTAGCCATTGGGTCAATTCATCTCATTGAGGCTTCCCCTCATTTTTACTGACCCTCTGCTTTACCAACCATGATGTCCTCATCTACCTATTGGTCTTTCCTAATCATGTGTCCAGAGTAAGCAAGCCAAGCTCTCTCCGTGCTTGCCTCCAATGAGCACTCTAGTTGTATTTTCCCTGATAAACTGGTTTGTTTGTTCTTCTGTCCACACTATATTCAATATTCTTCATCAGTGCCACAGTTTGAATGCATCAGTTTTTCTTCAGCCTTCTTTTTTTATTGTCCAGCTTTCACACGCACCTTAGGAGATTTGAAATGACCATGGCTTGGATCAGGCTCACTTCAGTTATCAAAATGACATCTTTGCTTTTTAAAACTTTAAAGGGGCCTGTTGCAGCAGATCTAGCAGTTTTCTAGAATACTGCTTCCATGGACTTAGATTGTTGATTCAAGTAGAATTGAATCATTGTCAACTTAATTTTTTTCCCCCCATTTATCATGGTATTGTTTATTGGTCCCGTTGTGAGAATTTTCTTTTTATTCACATTCAGGTATTATCAATACTGAAGGATATAGTCTTTGACTTTTATCAGTAAGTTATTCAAATCTTCTTCAATTTCAGCAAGCAAGGTTGTGTCATCTGTATATCGCAGGCTGTTAATGAATCTTTCTCCAATCCTGATGCCACATTCTTCATATGGTCTAGGGCTTCTCAGATTATTTGCTCAGCATGCAGATTGAATGCATGTTTCTTTAATGCTGGAAGTTATGACACTTATTTTAATTACAAACAAAGTCACCCATGGTAGCAGGTTTCAGCAGAACTTCCAGACTAGGACAGGCTAGGAGAAAAGTCTGGTGACCTACTTCCAAAAATTAGCCTTATGAATAGCAACGTCCCTCTACTTACTGTTACATCCTAGTGCAGGGCACCTGACTATGTGTGTGTGTTCTTTATCTTCAGCTCCAACATCACAATGTGATTTCTATCTAAGGAAGGTGGTTGACTGAGAATTTCTCATCAAACCGTGTCAAAGCATTCATGTGTGTTTAATTTAGCAACATAAAACACATCATCCCTCTACGTATGACATGATTTTATAACGTCAAGAAATTCCAAGAATCCATATAGAATTTTATAATATTTTCTAAATAAGATTCATTTTCTCAAAATAGGAATGACGACATGACGAAAAAAGAAATCACTAATAGTCATTACAATGGGAATTATTCACTTGCTAACCAGCTGTGTGACCTTTACCAAGCCAACAAAACTGTCTGGATGTGAGCTTTTGTTCACCCTTTAAAAAAAAAAAAAAGGCCCTAGAAATGTTCTCTATGGTTTCCCAGATTTGAAAATATTATAATCTCATCTTTGTTTTAACCATTTCACAGGAGATATTTTCAAGAGTGCAGCACAGCCCAAGCATTTGACACCTTTAATGTAATGAATTTTAGTGCCAAGCATACGTGAACTGGTGAAGTAAAGATAAAAAGCTGACAGCAAAAATGTGTAGCTTCAATTGAGAATGTTGAAAAACATTACAGTTATTTCATAAAATTTCTTAGTAAAAGTCAATAGCATTATTTACAATTAAGGAGACTGGGAAAATAACCCTTTACAGATAAGCTGAACTTTTTTTTTTTTGTACTTTAGACGAAGCTTTACAGAACAAACTACTTTCTCATCAAACAGTTAGAACGTACCCACATTGTTCTATGGCATTGGTTAACAACCCCACAACATGTCAACACTCTCCCTTCTCAACCCTGGGTTCCCTTTACCAGCTTTCCTGTTCCCTCCTGCCTTCCAGTCCCTACCCCAGGGCTGGTGCACCACTTTAGTCTTGTTTTGTTCCATGGTGTGTTTAATCTTTGGCTGAAGGGTGAACCTCAGGAGTGGCCTCATTACTGAGCTGAAAGGGTGTCTCAGGGTTTCGCCAGTCTCTGTCAGGACAGCGAGTCTTGTCTTTCTTTTTGACTTACAATTTTGTTCTACATTTTTCTCCAGCTCTGTCTGGGAAAAGCTGAACATTTTGAAGTAATGAATTTTAAATATCTTCTAAGTAATTTTCTGTCTTAATTTAGAGTCTTCTTAAGAGATAAAACTAACCCAAAGGACAAGGAATAAAAATATTTACAGCATATACAATATCAAAAGAAAAAACTCTTTGCATACTTTTATAAATTATCTGATTGATAAAATCACTTTAAAAAAACCAGACTAAGAACACAATTTCATATTAAATTAATAGGTCAAATTAATTAAGTGATCAAGTTAGATTTTTCTGCGAGTATAAACTTAATAAACCTCATGTATATATGGAGAGGATTTGAAACAAAATAAACGTGAATAATCACCTGGGTCCCTTTCCCTACTTAACATTTCCCTCTGTAAATCAATGTTTACTTCTTATAAAATGGCATAAAAATAAACTCCCATTTTGGGTGATTTTCCAGTCTTAAGATTTTTAAGATAGTCTACCTACTAGGCGATACTAATAGAATTTCTCTTTTTCCTATTTATAGATTTTGCAAAAGAGCAATGGTGGTATTCGGCTCATTAAAGAAGATACACAATGATATATACATCCCAGCATGCTTATAGTTGCTTTTCAGCACCTGACTTCCATTTAGACTGGACAAGATATGAGTGGCCACGGTCTGTATCCATGGCAACACCGAGACCTGGTCACTTCAAGCAGTCAACCAGCTCCAGAGATATTGATTTTATATTTTACACTCACGTATTTTTTTTATTGCATTGCATTCATTTCTATAAGCTGCTGTAATCATTTTGGACTGTAATTTACTTTTAAGTAATTATTTAACAAAATAAGGACCCCTGGTGGTACGACGGTTAAGCATTTGACTGCTAACCCAAAAAGTTGGCAGTTCGAACCCACCAGAGGCTCCACTGGAGAAAATACCTGGTGATCCGCTTCCGTAAAGATTATAGCCTTGAAAACCCTACGGGACAGTTCTACCCTGTCACATGTGGTTGATATGATGAAATTTGGCCTGGCCCTGCCTAACAACAACAACATTTAATAAAATAATACTTTCCTACCATGTTTTTTGGAGAAAATCTTGTTGTCTAGTGTCAAAGTCCTGAACAATAGCACTACTGATTTACAGGTTTATAAGAAGTGATAGTGGAGCCCTGGTGGTACAATGGTTATTTGTTTGGCACTAACCAAAAGGTCAGCGGTTCGAATTTGCCACCTGCTCCTTGGATGCCCTGTGGGGCAGTTCTACTCTGTTCTGTAGAGTCGCTATGAGTTGGAATCAACTCAACAGCAACAGGTTTGAATAGGTAATGGTGGAGATTTCTTTTTCCTTATTTCATAAATAATTATTTTAAATGTGTTTTCTGTTGGCTGAGGAATTAAGTGACAGGAATGGTAGTTTATTAACTCTTGGAAAGTCTCTTTAAGTTCCATCCAAAAGACATTCTCACTCTAAAAATACTAGGACACTCAATGCTTTGAGCTTAGATGACCTAGATAGCTGGAAGACTCCTGCTGTGACCATAACAAGGAGATGAAAGTCAATTTTGAGTTCTCTTGGTGCTGAAGACAGGATCAAGGCCAAATTTAATACAAAAATTATGAAAAGTGATTGGACAGACGTTGTGATAAATGCCTTCATAGATGTATCAGGACGTAGCCAATGGCTTCAATCATCAGGATGTACAAGAGAAAGAGCAAACGCTTCTCTGCATGGAGCCTCTCCTTCCCTCCTTTCCTTCTGTATTTCTCTCCCTCTGCCTGGGGTGCAGCAGCAGTTTTAGCGGGTTTTGCCTTGTGACAATTGTCATTATGAATATGTAGCCAGAGGACAAAGTAAAATAATTCTCAAGGTCAATGTCACCTTTTCATCATTTTGCAGTCTTGCTGTCTCATAGGTACACACATGCCCAAAGTGCTTGTCACATATGGGAACTCAATAAACTCAGTTCAGATAAGAATGTTAGTGGAATGGACTATGTTTCTGGTCCCGGTCTTTTCACTGATTTCTCTTTTTTTAAAGCTCTTCCTGGAATTAAAGTTTAAAAAAATCATAGGAAAGGAGGTAAGCTTGCGTAAAGGGTCATAAGACATCAAAGAATTTATTTTTGGTCTTTACTGTAATTCTATCTATAGTTAAAACATTCCAATTTCACATTGAAATCAAAGAGTTTTATGGATTTAATTGTCTTCCCCCCAAAAAGATACACTTAAATCCTAAACCCCAGTATCTATGAGTGTGATTTTGTTTGGAAACAAGGTCTTTGAAGATGTTATCAGTTAACATGAGATTATACTGGAGTAGAGTGAGTGCTGTCTTTATAAAAGAACAGACATGGAGAGACACATGGAGAGATGAGCATGTGAAGATGAATCTAGAAGCTAAGGAGCACCAAGAAACACTTGGGTTACTGCAAGCTTGAACAGACAACAAAGGATCTTCTCTTAGGAGTGGCACAGAAAACATAGCCCTGCCAACACCCTGAATTCAGACTTTTAGCCTCCAGAACTGTGAGACAATAAGTTTATAGGTAACTAAAATAAAAAAAGGAAACCCTGGTGGTGGCATAGTGGTTAAGAGCAATGTCTTTGAACCAAAAGTTGGCAGTTTGAATCCACCAGGTGCTCCTTGGAAACTCTACGGGGCGGTTCTGCTCTGTCCTGTAGGGTTACTATGAGTTGGAATCGACTCAACAGCAGTAGGTTAGTACAGACAGGATCCAATTCACCACTTGAGCATGCTAATATATTTCCTGCT
This sequence comes from Elephas maximus indicus, assembly GCF_024166365.1. NCBI lineage: Eukaryota > Metazoa > Chordata > Mammalia > Proboscidea > Elephantidae > Elephas > Elephas maximus. Next base: position 34,023,824 of record NC_064836.1, on the reverse strand, counting down.
ACAGCTACTATTATCTATATTAAGCGGGTGCACATAATCGACATTGTTGGCACTAATTTGAGATGCCATATATACATTCAAGAATGTATATCACATACCTTTTCAACTCATCAGAACATTTTAAACAAAAAGTTGCAATGAAAACTGCTAAATGTGTTCCACGTGTGGCAAAAATATTTTGAGGTAACTTGATGAAAAGGAGAGCCATGAATGACAAAATTTTATTTCATTTGAAAGCTTTCTTAATATGCAAATGTCTAATCTTCAGATTCCAGTTTTGGCTCTCTTTGCATTTCCATTATGAGCAAGACAAGTAATCACGGTATCTCCAAATGCTCTTCTTTCTCTTTTTTGAATCCTTAAATGACCCAGGAAAGAGTGTTTTTAGATGGTGTCCTCTTCAGAGTAAAACAGTGATGTTGTTTTTGCGATGTGGACGTTGATTTCACAACTCAAGTCGTCACTTGCAGCAAGCGGAGTTTAAATATTTATTTGTCCTCATCTGCTCAGCCACCAGTGCTGACAGCTCTCTCCTTTCACGTTACCAGTGCCAACATCTCGGCAGATTCCTAGAGGGTTGTCACTGGCAGCAACCTGTTCAGACACTGACACATAAAAATGGTCTTTGCTGCAATGAAGCATTTCAGCCCACAGAGGCGCTACCTTCAAGGTTTTCCTGAAAACAGAATTTCCTCAATTGTGCTCCAATACGTACTTTTTGTTCCCTTTTTCACTTACATTCTGTTTTTCACTCAGCTTATGAGACTAAGAAAATGCTTGGTCTGTTTAATATTTAAGATTAAGCTATTGATAAAATGATAAATAGGGTAAATTTTGCCAGCGAAGCATATGGTGACTGTTGAGATCATTTCATGTGTGTGTTCTTAATTTTCTTGATGAGCCCCTATGCCTCACGAGAGTAAATAGATTGTTATTTATATTGCTTTTGGATGCCCAGAGGCTGAGATGTGATTCATCCAGGGAACAACTTCTGTTTCAACTAGAACATACAAGAGCTGAGGTAAGGTGCAGGTCATCATATTGAGAATTTAAAGATTCCACATCTCAGTGAAAACACGGAGACATAAGCTTCAACGGGTGGGACTATGTCAACTTAGAAATTGTTTTTGCACGTCATCCGGTCAATTCCGACTCATAGTGATGCTGTAGAACAGAGTAGAACGACCTCATAGGGTTTCCAAGGAGCGGCTGGTGGATTCAAGCTGCTGACCTTTTGGTTAGCAATCTGAGCTCTTAACCACTTGGCCACCAGGGCTCCCAATATATCAATAAAAAAAAAATAAATAAAATTTTTTTTTTTTTTTTTTGGTGTGAAAAATTTCCTTCCATACCCCTTGATGAGTGTTTTTCTGGTTGATATCAACCCCCCCCCCAAAAAAAAAAAGTCAAAATATCCACAACACCAACCAAAAAGAAATCCCTTACACAGGCTTTCAGGTGGCACAAAGAGCCATGGTGGCGCAATGGTTAAGCATTTGGCTGCTAACCGAAACGTCAGCAGTTTGAATCCACCAGCTGTTCCCTGGAAACCCTATGGGAAAGTTCTGCTTTGTCCTATGGGGTCGCTAGGAGTCAGAATTGACTTGACAGGGTTTGGTAAGGTGGAACAAATGATTTGTGCTTGACTAAAACCCCAGAAACCCAGTGCCTTTGAGTCGATTTCGACTCATAGCAACCCTACGGGATAGAGTAGAACTGTCCCATGGAGTTTCCACGGAGCTCCTGGCAGATTCGAACTGCTGACCATTTGCTTAGCAACCGTAGCATGACTACTAACCTGAATTTTGTTGTTTTAAACCCACCTAGTAGTGCCTTGAAAGAAAGGCATGGCGATCTGCTTCCGTAAATATCACAGCCAAGAAAACACTATGGAGCATTTTTACTGTGTGACACACGGGACGCCATGAGTCAGAATCAACTAGATAGCAACGAGATTGTTTTGTTTTGTTTTTTACATAGACTTTATGTACTATAGAAACACCTAGAAGAAATATAGTCACTGATCTGATGAATAGGTACACTTTTTAAAACATTTGGCAGTAATATCCCCCAGAAGGTCTCCCAAAGAGTTGAGTATTCGCTGATTCTCTGGAGCACGGAAGGCAATTGACAAACCAAGGAAGAAAAAGGTGACTAAGCGGGATAGCACAGAACAAAAACAGACCATGTAAGCAGAGATCACTGACAAAATATCATCTTTTCTTACTAATAAGACTGATTAGGGAAATCAATGTCACTCTGTGGGCAAATCAGACTTTCAAATATTTGACTCCCTGAATTGTACTTACCTGCCCAGAACTGCAAAGCTGGCAGTTATAACTGGTCTTCACTGGGCAGGCATCTCTAAAAAGAAAGGAACCCAGAATAGGATGAGCCATGTCCACAGCCAATTCCTAAATCCCAGTCTGACCACCAGGCACCTCAGCCTTCACTCCTTGGTAAAAAGGAGTGAGAAGCAAGAGCCTAGATGCATTCCTTCTATACTTTTCTCCCTTGGAGAGTGTCATAGAAGTTTCTCCCCATTTTAGAATTATGGAGAGTTGGGGGTACACATTCAGCACTAACATATCTCCCTTCTGATACTCATCCTGGCTCCCACACTGCTTCTTTGGGTGCAAGCTTTTCAACCCACCCCAGAGATCCTCCTACTCATACCCCAGTTTGCTTTTTGTCCCTCTTGAGATGTGAGAACAGAGGAGCTCCGCCTAGGAAATAGGGTGGGTGGTCTAAGCCACTCTCCTTTCTCAATGTGCTAAGATAAATTGGTTGGTAAAGGTATTATACCCCTAGTGAACCATGTGGGGAGGGAAGAAAGAATTGTACACAGAGAACATGATTTCTGGTACAGGACAAATCTATTAGGATGTTGATCCAAACTCACAAAATGTGTCTCAGTGGTGGTCAAGCATAGATCCATTCTTCATCGCAGACCCTAAGATAGCAGTGTGAGGGTTTCCCTGGGGTCTCACATATTTACCTCCCTCTTCTTCTATAGAATTTATTCCACAAGTGGGGAATAAAATGCAGTTTCTATCTCTTTTTTCTCTCAGTTCTCTTGTCCACCCAGTGCTACTCTTGCCTACTCTGGGACAGAGCAAACACACAGTTGTGACTATTCACCCTACTCTGCAACTCTGTATGGCTCATACCCAGATTGATGTTCTTTCAATTTAGGATTTATCCCACGGTAGCACTGCTTTTGAGGCAATGTTTATACCTTGTTTGTTGCTGTTCAAAGTGAAAGAAGAGATGGGTAGTATAGGGAATCAGGAAGGAACTCATTTTCTATCATTATAGCACTTAAATTACTGCCACCCAGAGATCACACATACTTCATTCATTCATCTCTTATCATTTTTTAATTTGGCAAATATTCTTCACCTTCGTCTACTTTTCAAGCATTCTGGTAAAGACTTAATATTCTACAGTGATCAAGATAAGGATATACCTTGTCCTTATCTGCTTACAATTGATTGGGTTATTAATTGTATTGATTTTCCTTAACTTTGAATTGAACATCTTCTTCCAATGATAGTAAGAGTGATTGTAAAATAATAAAAAAAAAAGAGTAGCCATCTTTTCCTAGCACCTGAATATTTCAAACCAAGAATTTTAAGTTTAACTTCCTTTTCCTTTTAAGATAATGTAGCATTTTCATTCTTAGTACATTAAAGTGGTTGCTAAAATTAAAAAAAACAACAACAAAAATCAAAACATGATTTATCTTATTTTTGTATTCAATTAAAGAGCCCTGGTGGCACCGTGGTTAAGAGCTTGGCTGCTAACCAAAAGGTCAGCAGTCAAATCCATCAGCTGCTCCTTGAAAAACCTGTTCTGCTCTGTCCTATAGGGCCTTTATGAGTTGGAACCAACTCAATGGTGAGTTTGACTTAGGGTTTTGGTCCTCTGTTAAAACCACTGGATATGTAACATGTAAAATAAGCTAGTACGAGATATTCATTTGTTAATGACTGTTTCAAGTCAATTTCAAAAACATTTCTATGTAGTTTTATATTATTTTTGTCTTACCCTGTAGTTTTCTGAAGGTTCCGTTTTAGTTTGTCCTGCACAGCTGTGTTATATCCTATGTGTCTTGTCTCTAAGGCTTTGATATTTTTACTTACTTATTAGATTTTATTTTTTCATCAAAGGGAACATAATGAGATTACATGAGGATAGATCCTTCACTAATTTTGGTGTATAAATAATGTCATTTAAGTCTAATTCTGAAAATATTTACAATGATAATTTTCCTCTTCAGTTGAAAACCCCATTGTTTGAGAGGATCCTAAATTAGTGTTTTCAACAAAAATGTGTCTTCAACCTACATGTGTATTAATTTTGAGTGACTTTCCATACACATTATCTGCCCAGGCTTTTCATTATTCAACTCTCTCCATCTCTAAGCAGGTAGACATTGACACCCTGCCCTGCGCCTAAGGTCCTCCAAATCTGGGAGACGGGTTTTGTTTCCACCACCCTCAGCAGCTGGCTGAGGCCCAGATCCACATACAGATTGAGCCCACCCAGTTCACATTTACAAACAAAACTAGCAACATAAGGAGCACATTGTTGTCAAGCCTCTTTGGAATGAATCATATACAATTAAAACACACAAAACTTTTTAATTTTTTGCATGTCCTAGGTGGGCTCTGAAGAGGGTATAATGGAATAAGCTTGACAATAAGGAGCATATGTAATTATAAGTGCCATTTTTAGTCTAAGACTGAATCTTTTCTTTGTAATTATGCCATGCATGTTTCTTTTTCTGTTTATAGATTGTCAACATGAGGCAAACATAGGTTTTGAGACTTTTTGAAGGCTATACAGCTAGCCATTAATAGAGTGCTGATTCAAATTTTATATGTCTGATTCAAAGTCAGCTTTCCTGCAGTATACCAATTTGCCTTTTCTGAACCACAGCACTTTACATACTGTAGTCCTTATGTCAGCCAAAGGTAGCAAAGTAGGTAGCCTTTAATCATTCCAATTTTAGTATCTGTGCTGCTGAAGCAAGCACTTAGTTAAAACAGCTTGTATTTTGAGGCAGGGAGTGGGCCCAGTAACAGAGCTACAAAGCTTGGGCCAGCAACCTTCCCTTGCACCATCTCACAAAGAATTTATTCGACTTTTGAAACCACCGCACAACTTCTTTGAATTTGTTGCTAAAAACCCCTATGAATAAGGTTAATTGACCGTATTTTCAGCATACATCTCAGATTTTCTAGAAGATATCTCTGAATATCATTGCACAAGCATTCAACTGGGAGTCCAGTTCCAGGAACTGCAGAGTAGTTTCTATCAGACTGTCCCTTAGAAAAGAGATAAATAAACTCTGGACAAAAATAACAAAGACAGCAATTTGAAGCTATTGGAGACTAAACAAAGTTGGGCAAAAAGTAGATGAGGTTTGGCCCTTGAGGAAGAGAATGGCAGTGGTGACAGCCTCATTTATACAGTGGCATTTTCCACAGAAGGCCTCCTGAGTCCACACAGTGCCAGCCACAGTCATTTTGGCTTGAAGCATCAAGGAACACATTTGGGGCTGCCAGCATGACTGTAAGTCGAGGGACTAAATCTCAGAAAGGAGGTTAGCCACAGAAGAGGAGAAGCCAAAAATCTACATATACACTTCTCTCGACTCCTTGAAAGAGTCTGGACTGAGTGTGTACAGAGGAACGGCTGGTAACCCAGCAGGCACCAAAGGCAGAAAGCTGAAAATGCAGAACAGAGATTTCCTTGGCTATCCATTGAAGGGAGAGAGAGTTTCCAGTTTGGTAAAACCTCAGGCTTTCCATTAAAATCCAACAAGGGTCATACCATAGCAAAAGAATATGTTCCAGGATTAAGAGATTTGACCTGAAACCAAAGGCAAACCTCACAACTTAGCAGGCTGTAATAAGGCAAGGAACAGAAATAGCTGACTTCAAGTTTGGAAAAGAGGAAAGAAAGTTTTCTCTATTTTCAAATGGCACAATGTTGATATTGAAAATTTTAAAGAATCGTTCAACTAATAGTGAATTTACTAACGTATCAGGATACAAAATCAAACTAAACCAAACCCGTTGCCTCTGAGTCAATTCCAACTCACAGTGACCCTATAGGACAGAGTAGAACTGCCCTGTAGGGTTTCCAAGGAGCACCTGGTAGATTCAAACTACCAACCTTTTGGTTAAGTAGCTCTTAACCACTACCTCACCAGTTTCCACCAGGATACAAGGTAACATATATTTTTAGTTGTCATTCTCTTCTCTACTCTAGAGGCAAACAATTAGATAATAAACAAACAAACAAAAAATCCATTTGTAATACTAAAAACAAAATGATCAGTTATAAATGTAGCCAGATATTCAAGACTGCTATAGTGAAAACTATAAAACATCTCTGTAAGCAATTCCATAAGACCTATTTATGAGACACACTATGGTCATAAACTGGAAGAGTCTACATTGTTGAAAGGTCAAATCTCTCCAAACTGATCTATAGATTCCATGCAGTCTCCAGCAAATTCCAAACAAACTTTTGTAGGAACAGAAAATTTTCAGTGCCCAAGTTGTTGCTATAAGAAAAAAATACATTCACAGAATGGAATAACGAGTCTAAAATAGCTACAAAGGTTGTATCCATGGATTTTCAACAAATGTGCAGGGGCCATTCGATGGGGGAAAGGGAAGTTATTTTTAGAAAATTAGGTCAAATCTCTTTGGGGTCAATTTATAAATGTACGTAAAAACAATAAACCTCAGCCCATATCTGATACTCTGAAAAAAAGAAATCAAATAAGTTCATATGGATCACAGACCTTAAAAGTAAAATGAAAACTTCAACGTTTTAAGAGAAAACATAGGAAAGAATATACACCATTCTGGGGAGGCAAAAATTTCACAGAGAGAACAAAAAGCACCAAATGTAGCAAAAATGATAAGTGCGCTTTATTAAAAAAATATTAAAATATCTATTCAGCAACATGGATTGTTAAGAAAATGAAAAAGCCAATCATAATCTGAAAGAAAATAATAAATGTATCTGAAAATGGACATATATCCAGAATGTCTACTGTACTCGTGGGATAGAAATTTGAAGAAGTAACTTATAAGAAAACATATACAAATAATCAATAACCATACAAAAATGTTCTCAGGATCATAAGTTTAAGTGCAAAGTAAAACCACAGTGAAATATCACAGCACACCCACGAGAATGATGAAAATGAGAAAAGCTGAAAAAACCAAATGTTGGTGAAGGAATGCAGTAATTCAAACTCTTACACATTGCTTTTCAAAGTGAAAAATTTTACAATAACTTTGAAAAAGTCCTTGACAATGTCTGAAGTTAAAATACACCTACCTTATAATTTAGAAGTTCCTATCAATTAGACCAAGATAAGTGAAAACATACATACACAAAAAGACTTACACAGAATGGAAAAATAAATGGATATCTATCAGAAAAATCAGTAAAAATTCAATTGGTATATTATTCATTCAGGAGTCCCTGAATTATGCAAATGGTTAAATGCTCAGGTACTAGTCAAAAGGCTGGTGATTTGAATCCAACCAGCGTGCCTCATAAGAAAGACCTGTTGGCCTCCTTCTGAAAGGTTGTTGTTGTAGTTGTTGTTAGGTGCCGTCGAGTTGGTTCTGACTCATAGTGACCCTACGTACAACAGGAAGAAACGCCGCCTGGTCCTGCACAGTCCTCACAATCATTGCTACGGTAGAGCCCATTGTTGCAGCTGCTGTGCCAATCTGTCCCTCGAGGATCTTCCTCTTTTTCACAGGCAGAGTGGTCCCTCCTGGTAACATGTCCAGACTATGTGAGAGGAAGTCTCGCCATCTTTGCTTCTAAGCAGCATTCTGGCTGTACTTCGTCCAAGATGAATTTTTTCCTTCTTCTAGCAGTCCAAAAGCAGTTGCTGTAGTACATTGATAGATAACTGCCAGAAATTCAAGCCAGGTTCAGAAAAGGACTTGGGATGAGAGCTATCATTGCTGATGTCAGATGAATCTTGGCTGAAAGCAGAGAATACCAGAAAGATGTATACCTGTGTTTTATTGACTATGCAAAGGCTTTTGACTGTGTGCATCAGAAAAAATTATAGATAACATTGCAAAGAATGGGAATGCCAGAACACTTAATTGTGCTCATAAAGAACCTGTACATAGATCAAGAGGCAGTCATTCAAACAGAGGAAGTAGATGCTGCAAGGTTTAAAATCAAGAGAGCTGTGTGTCAGGGTTGCATCTTTCACCATACTTATTCAAACTGTATGCTGAGCAAATAATCTGAGAAGCTGGACTACATGAAGAAGAATGTAGTTTCAGGATTGGTGGAAGACTCATTAACAACCTGCAATATGCAGATGACACAACCTTGCTTGCTGAAAGCAGAGTGTTCGAAGCACTTAATGATGAAGTTCAAAGACTGCAACTTCAGTATGGTTTACAACTCAACATAAAGCAAACAGAAATCCTTACAACTGAACCAACAAGTAACAACATGATAAATGGAGAAAAGTTTGACATTGTCAAGGACTTCATTTTACTTTGATCCACAATCAACACCCTTGGAAGCAGCAGTCAGAAAATCAAACTACGTATTCCATTGGACAAATCTACTGCAAAATACCTCTTTAAGATCTTCAAAAGTAAAGATGTCACTTTGAGGACTATGATATTTTCAATCACCTCATATGCATGTAAAACCTGGACAAGAAATAAGGAAGACCGAAGAAGAATTGATGCCTTCGAATTATGATGTTGACATGGACTGCCAGAAGAACAAACAAATCTATCTTGGTAGAAATACAGCCAGAGTGCTCCTTGGAAATGAGGATGGTGAGACTTCATCTCACATACTTTGGACATGTTATCAGGAGGGTCCAGCCCCTGGAGAAGGACAGCGTGCTTCGTAGAGGGTCAGCAAAAAAGTGGAAGACTCTTGAGATGGATTTGATGCAGTGGCTGCAACAAGGAGCTCAAATATAACAATTATTGTGAGGATGGTGCAGGCCTGGGCAGTGTTTCTGTTGTTCGTAGGGCCACTATGAATGGGGACTGACTCGATGGCACTGAACAATGACAACTGGCAGACCAGGGTTAGAGCCTTTGAAAACCTTATGGTGCTCAGTTCTACTCTGAAATACATGGAGTCACCATAAGTCTGAAACAACTTGACACCAACTGGTTAACTACATGAAAATTTCTACATTGTTAATCTTAAACCTCCCCTATTTACCTCTTTGTTTGTAAAGTATCTTGAAAAGTAAAAAGAAAGCTTAGATAGGTATGAAAAAATATCAAAATCTTGTCTATAAAACTGATAGTTTTTACTGCTAATCAATCAGTTAACTTTTCCAACTTCTATGATAATCATCATGAATGATGTATAAAAATCTGTGGAGTAACTTTCAAGATATTTTGCTGACTCCACTTAATTTTATTAGACTGGTAATGACTAAAAAACAAACAAAAAAAGAAAACAATAAGTGTTAGCGAGCTTGTGGAGAAACTCTCATCACTGCTGGTGGGAATGTAAAAGGGCGCAGCCACTGTGGAGAACAGTTCGGTGGCTTCTAAAAAGTTGAACATGTAACTGCCATACAACCCAGCAATCCCAGTATGAGGTATATACCCAGAAGAAGTGAAGGCAGGAAAACAAACAGAAGCCTTTACACCAATGTTCATTGGAGCACTTTTCACAACAGACAAAAGGTGGAAACAACCAAAATGTCTATCAGTAGATGTATGGATAAAAAGAATGTGGTATATACATACTATGTAATAGCACTCAACCATAAAGGGAAATGAAGTCTTGACCCATGGCACAATGCAGATGAACTTTGCAACCATCAGGCTGAGTGAACTAAGTCTGTCTCAAAAGGAGAAATACTGTATGACCTCACTTTTACGAAATAAGCAAATAAGTAGAAAACAAAGATTATTAATGGTTAGCAGGGAGGGGATGGAGGAGTTTTTACTTAGAGGGCATTGAGTTTATGTTAATGGTGCTGGAACAACTCAGAGAAAGATCATGATAATGGTTGCACAACTTGCAGAATGTAATCAATGTCACTGAGTAGTACATGTAGAAATTGTTGAGTTGGTGTATACTTTGTTAAGTATATTTTCACTATAATAAAAAATCAATTAATTAAAAAAAAACAGAAATTTTGGTAACTAAATTGCTTTATAGCTTTCAGTGGGTGTTTCAGTCATCTAGTGCTGCTATAACAGAAATACCACAAGTGGATGGCTTTAACTGAAAGAATTTTATTCTCTCACAGTCCGCTAGGCTACAGGTCCAAACTCAGGGTGTCAGCTCCAGGGGAAGGCTTTCTCTGTTGGCTCTGGAGGAAGGTCCTTATCATCAGTCTTCCCTTGGCCTGGGAGCATCTCTGCACAGGAATGTCAGGTACAAAGGAAGCACTCTGCTCCCAGTGCTGGTTTCTTGGTGGTGTGAGGTCCCCGTGCCTCTCTGCCCACCTCTCTCTTTTATATCTCAAAAGTGATCCACTCAAGACACTATCCAATCCTGCAAATCTCATCAATATAACTGCAGCTATAGTGATAGGGTTTACAACACATAGGAAAATCTCATCTAATGATAAAATGGTGGACAATCATACAGTACTGGGAATTATGGCCTAATAGAGGAAATGGTTGAGTAGTAACACTTTCCTATGACCAAAGAAAGATTTAGGGCTAATATGTTTTTTGTCTTGACCAAATTATTACCTTCACCTGCCAAAATAAAAAAGAAACATAATTTTAAAAATGGTATTTTAAATAGTAAAAGTACAGTAACTCAGTCTCTCAGGGCATTTCGATGTGTCTGTGAAGCTTCTACAACTTTGCCCTGGTGAAGTGGTGCTGACTTCCCCAGTATTGTGTACTGTCTTACCCTTCACCAAAGTTACCACTTATCTACTAGCTAGTTAGTGTTTTTCCCTCCCCGTTTCTCCCCTCCCTCATAACCATCAAAGATTATTTCTTTCTGTGTAGAAACATTTTCAGGTGTTTTTTATAATAGTGGTCTCATACAGTATTTGTCTTCTATGATTGACTTATTTCACTCAGCACAATGACCTCCAGGCTGATCCATGTCGTGAGATGTTTCTCAGATTCATTATGTGTACGTACCATAGTTTATCCATTCATCTGTTGATGGACATCTAGGTTTTTCTTTTTGCTATTGTGAACAAAGCTGCAATGAACATGAGTGTGCGTATGTCTATTCCTATGTTGACTCTTATTTGTCTAGGTTATATTCCTAGAAGTGAGATTGCTGGATCATATGGTATTTCTATTTCTAGCTTTTTAAGGAAGTGCCATATCATTTTCCAAAACGATTACACCATTCTGCATTCCCACCAGCAGTGCATAAGAGTTCCAATCTCCCCCCAGCCTCTCCAACATTTGTATTTATGTATTTTTATTTGTGCCAGTAATGTCAGGGTGAGGTGGTATCTCATTGTAGTTTTGATTTGCATTTCTCCAATGGCTAGTCATCATCAGAATTTCCTCCTGTGTCTGTTAATCACCTGAATGTTTTCTTTGATGAAGTGTCTGTTAATGTTTTTTGCTCATTTTTTAATCAGATTATTTGTCTTTTTATTGTAGAGGTGTTGGATTTTCCTATAGATTTTAGAGGTCAGACATTTGTTGGATATGTCATGGCAAAAATATTTTCCCCAATCTGTCAGGTTCTCTTTTTACTCTTTTGGTGAAGTCTTTTGATGAACATAGTGTTAAATTTTTATCTAGCTTATCTTCTGGTATTTGTGTATTGTTAATTATGGTTTGTATGCTGTTGGGCTGAGGGCTGGAGACCATGGTCCTGGAGGACATCTATCTCAACTGGCATAACATAGTCTATAAAGAAAGTGTTCTACAACCAGCCATGGTGAGTAGCAACTGGGGTCTTAAAAGCCTGAGAGTGGCCATCTAAGACACATCTATCGGTCCCATCCTGGCTGGAGCAAAGGAGAATGAAGACCAAAGACACAAGGGAAAGATTTGTCCAAAGGACTAATGGACAGCAACTGCCACAACCTCCACAAGCATGAGCCAAGAACAACTAGATGGTACCCAGTTACCACCACCAACTACTCTGGTGGGGATCACAATAGAGGGTCCAGACAGAGTGGGAGAAAAATATAGATCAAAATTCAAATTCACACAAAAATAAATAAAGACCAGGCTTGCTGGTCTGACAGACACTGGAGAAACCCCAAGAATATGACCCCTGGATACAGTTTTAACTCAGTATTGAAGTCACTCTGGAAGTTTAGCCTTCAGCCAAAGATTAGACAGATCTATAGGACCAACAATAACACAGACGAGGGAAGTGTTTCATAGTTCAATCATGTATACGAGACTAATAGGTACACTAGCCCCAAAACAAAAAAAAAGACAAGAAGGCAGGAAGGGACAGGAAAACTGGACAAATGGAAATCGGAAAACTGAAGTAGAGGAGAGTGTTGACACATCATGGGGTTGGCAACCAATGCCACAAAACAATTTGTGTATTAACTTTTTAAGTAAGAAACCAATTTTCTTTGTAAACTTTCACCTAAATCACAACAAAAAAAATGCTAAAAAAAAAAATAGTAAAAGCACAATAAATACAACAAAATTAAATGGTTGTACTGAACATTTAATTAAATGAATAAGATCTTTGCTATAACAACAGTGTTAAAGAGACATATCCTCATATTAACATGAAGATTAAAATCACCTAGACTTTTGTCACAATACTATTGTCAGCTGTCACTTCCAATCAATATGAAGTTCATTCTGCAAAATTATTTTTAATGTCATTAATGTCAATGTGGAATTTCTTCACTCTAAGAAATATACCTATACATCCATGCCTTGAGACTTCCAGGCTTGATCATTGACAATTTAAAATAATTTAGGGATTGCTTTCTCTCTAATATACCTGGATTATCAAGCTTGATTGCATTTTGGTTGGTTTGTTGTCAAAGGGATCTATGACTTGCCCCCTTATATCCTCTAATATTTGAGACTCATGCCTCAGCTTTGCAGGTGGAACATTTCAGGTTACATGGGGTTAGGATCTGCCTTTCAGTCTGTTTTTCTATGACGGCTTGAGTGTTGCTATGATGCTGGAAGCTATGTCACCAGTGTCTTAAATACCATTAGGGACACTCATGGTGGACAAGTTTCATCAGAGCTTCCAGAAGAAGACAGACTAGGAATAAAATCAATTACATCTGTGGAAAGAGAAAATAGAAAAGCTCAATATTATCAGTGAAGACAAAGCTAGGGGCTGGCTGTGGAACAGATCATCATTGCTCAGATGCAAGTTCAAGTTGGAGCTGAAGAAAATCAAAACAAGTCCGAGAGTGCCAAAGTATGACTTTGAATACATCTATCTGCCTGAATTTAGAGACCATCTCAAGAATAGATTTGATGCACTGAACATTAATGACTGAAGTGTGAAGAGTTGTGGGATGACATCAAGGAAGTTAGAAACCAAAGGGAAGAACCCAATCGGCATTCCTCAAGCTGAAAGAACTGATGAGAAAATTCAAGCCTCAAGTTGCAACACTGAAGGATTCTATGAGCAAAAGATTGAATGACATAGAAAGCATCAAAAGGAGATTGAATAAATATTCACAGTCACTGAACCAAAAAGCATTGGTCGATGTCCAGCCATTTCAGGAGGTAGCATATGATCAAGAAACTCTAGTACCGAAGGAAAAAGTACAATAGTGAAAAACATGCCTCCAGGAAGTGATGAAATAACCAGTTGAGATACTTTAACCAACAGGTGCAACACTGGAAGCACTTAAGCATGTATGTCAAGAAATTTGGATGACAGGTACCTGGTCAACTGCATGGAAGAGAACCATACTCATGCCCAGTTGAATGAAAGATGATCAATTAGAATGTGAAAATATAGAACAATATCATTATTTTCACATGCTAGCAAAATTTTGCTGAAGATCATTCAAAAATGATTGCAGCTGTACATCGACAGGGAACTGCCAGAAGTTGAAGCCAGATTCAGAAAAGGACGTGGAAAGAGAAATATCATTGCTGATGTGCAGATGGATCTTAGCTGAAAGCATAGAATATAAGAAAGAAGCTGCCTGTGTTTTATCAGCTATGCAAGGGTATTCAACTGTATGGATGTTAAGAAATTACGGAGAACACCGGGAAGAATGGAATTCCAGAACACTTAATTTTGCTCAGCAGAATCTGTGCATGAATCGAGAGGCAGTAATTCGAACAGAACAAGGGGATATTGTGCAGTTTAATATTGAAAAGTTGTGCAGCAGGGCTGTATTTTTCACCTTACTTATTAAATCTTTATGTTCAACAAATCTGAAAAACTGAGCTACACGAAGAACTTTGCATCATTTTAGAGGAAGACTCATTAACGATCTACTGTATGCGGGTGATACAACCTAGCTTGCCTAAAGTGAAGTCATCTTGAAACACTTACTGATGAAGGTATGGATTAGACCTGAACATAAAGAAAATGAAAATCCTTATAACTGTACCATTAAACAATATCACACCAAATGGCAAAGAAACAAAGCATCAAGGATTCCATTCCTCTTGGATCAACAATCAACGCCCATGAAACAGCAGTCAAGGAATCAAACAACTTATTGCATTGAGAAAATCTGCTGCAAAAGACCTCTTTAAAGTGTTAAAAAGCAAAGATTTCACTTTTTAAGGTGTGCCTGACCCAAGCCATGGTATTTTCAGTTTCCTAATTTGTACACAAAAGCTGAAATGATAAAGTAAGACCTAATAATTGACACATTTGAATCGTGGTGTTGGTGAAGAATATCGAATGTACAATGGACTGTCAGAAGAACAAACAGGAGGAAGTACAGTCAGAATGGTTTTTAGAAGCAAGGATAGCAAGACTTAGTACAGGTTACTTTGGTCATGTCATCAGGAGGAGACAATCACTGAAGAAGGACATCATGCTTGGTAAAATAGAGGATCAGAGAAAAAGAAGGAGCCCCCTTAATGAGAGACACAGACTGCAACAATGGGCTCAAACATAGCGATGATTTTGAGGATGGCCTAGTACTGGGCAACGCTTCTTTCTGTTATACATAAGGTCACTATGAGTTGGAGCCAACTTGATGGCACCTGACAACAACTACATGGGGTACAAGAAAATAAAATTAAATAATTTTTACTAACCGTTAACTTTGTAACAATTGTTTTATCTTGGAGGCACGGATTTAATATTATTCTTTTTTTTTTAACCTTGTTATTGGATAAATTGTGAAAACAGTCATTCTGCAAGTACACATAACTTGCAATAAAATACCATGAAAAACATGCTTCAAATACTTATTTTACTAAAGCTTATTTTATGTGTTTTCTTTGAACTTAACATAATAATCACCTTATCTCCAGTTGAATCGATATCCTTAGATTTAATAAAAACATGTCAGGACATGTCCCCATGATTTTAATAATCACAAAAGGGGTTATGCCTGTGATCATATTACAAAATTTCCTTTGGCACAATTTCTATTTTTTTAATGTTGCAATAAATATGATGCTTCCTGTAGTTTCCTATAAGGCCATAGTAAAACACCATCAGAAAGTCTTCACACTCCCTTATTTTAGAAGCTCAAAGAAGATCATCTGATACAGAGCCAATATCTACCTTTCTTTAATTTTACTGATTGCTTGTTAGCACAACTGTCAACAGACAAGCAGTCTTTCAGCACAAGCTTGCCTATTCTTTTAAATGACAACCCTTCCAACACTAAAGGCTACCAGGTCCCTCCTTTACTTACTGTCTCCGCAAACAATTTACTACACTTCTTGCCTCCTTCAGCCCCTGCAGTGCTCCTCTTTTCTTCTTTTTTCAGAATAAATACCTTATCTCTTTTAACTAATATTTATATGGGCTTTCCCTTGCTCCAGTGGTAAATGTCGTTGCTGTTGTTAGGTACCATCAAGTCAGTCCTGACTCACAGGGACGTCATGTGCCACAGAACGAAATGCTGCCCAGTCCTGCATCAACCTCACCCTCACCGCTGTGGCTGAGCACTGTGTTGCAGCCACTGTGTCAGTCCATTTCGTTGAGTCTTCCTGTTTCTTGCTGACCGTCTACCTCACCAAGCTATGATGGTGAATAGCCATGATAAGCCTATAACAGAGCTTCTCTGTGCCAGCGGTGTAGTGGACCTACTATCACTTAAGAGAATGAAAATAAAGCAATGTCATTGCTGTCTTCTCCTCAAAAATAAATATGTGAATGAATGAATGCAGATTTCTCTAATAAGTAGGAAGAAGAGATTTAAAACAATCAAATTATGTTTATTTTCTCCTACCCAGCCAACAAATGAATTAATCAGGGAGATAAAAACTTGACTGAATTGTCCAAACTCTGTGTTCTTCCCGTATACAAACACAAAATAGGTACACTGACTCTAAATTTAGGGAATTCGTCTTTATTATTGACCCTAACTCAAGCATTCTATGGCTGAAAGATAAAAGTGTGTAACTCAAGTTGGCAAGGCTCCATTACTGATGTGAAATGTGGACAAACCACCAAAGTCTATTTTCAAATTGATCTTAATGGCAACTTTGTACAGATCAATTAGATAAGAACAAATATGGCAATAGGGTAAAAAAAAAAAAAAGGTAAGCTGTATGCAGAGATAAAGATCTAAATAAAATGATCAACTTTAATATTTAATGAAGAAATGCAATTTGAACAAAAATGAAGGCTAATTTTTATAAATCACATTGAACAAAAACTATGTCATTTACTTTGTGTTACTAGTGATTTGTTGGAAACCCTGGTGGTGTAGTGGTTAAGAGCTACGGCTTCTAACCAAAAGCTGGGCAGTTGAATCCACAAAGCGCTTCTTGGAAGCTCTATACGGCAGTTCTACTCTGTCCTATATAGTGATTTATGGTGGTGCAATTCATAAAATAACTTCTTTCTGAAAAGAAAGTTGACAAAATACTTCCGATGCCTGGGAAATGCCCATATTCATAAGTACTGTAGTTTGCCTCTCTATGAATTTATCTTATGGGATAATAAACTCAACCCACAAACATTGCTGTATAAGAACATTTATTAGGGTTTTAGTTGTAAGAGCAAAGCACACTGTGCCCATCCTGAACTGCTAAAATGAAGGATAGTTAAAAAAATGTTCAATGCATTTATTTCACACAGTGGATTATACACCTCTGTTATGGATCAATTTTCTGAGCAATATTTCAAGACATCTGATATGCTCATAACAAATTTTGAGGGAAAAACCTCAGGACATAAAAAGGGTTATAGACTATTATGTGGAGTTTTAAGCTTTTGTGTTGAAAAAGCTGAGAGAAAATACACCACAATATTAATTCAAATGTCTTCATTGTTTCAGATAAAAGAGGATAGACACTTCCAGGGAAATAACAAGGATAAAGGGCCAACTTCAATACGGAACATAATCACTAAATTACAAGATAAGAACTAATGGCATTTGCTGATAATGCAAACTACACAGGCTTTATGAAAATTGAAATATGACTCAAAAACTGGGAGAACTTAGTACCAGTCAATGCATTATCTTTGCTCTGTGTCAGTCTTGTCACCACTCCTTTTTCCTTTGGCCTGGTTGTTCTTTTGCAATGTCTCTCCTTCTCCATGAGTCAAGGTTTCTATGGGCAACAGCTTATTTTGGACCCCAAAGGTTTTTAAGACCTTGATGATTCGAAGCTTGACAACATTAACGCATGAAAGCTGTAAACGGGGTTTCTGATTTTCCAGGTTGAGACTTGACTTTAAGTTGAGAGCAGGGAGGTTTATTGTTTGCAGATAATCACTCTAATGGCCTTTCAATTACGCAAAGTTCCCACTCTGGGATGTTGATGCTGCAGACACACTGGCTCCAAGAAACTAAACCACGCTACTGAATGATATAAAAGGCTCTTCATTCATTATGTCTACAGATTAGTACCCCATTTAGAAATGTTTCTTTTATAAAGATGGATTTAGACTGTACTTTTCCTAATTATCTTTATTGATTCTTGGCAAATGTGTGTATTGTGTGTGAGGTCTTATCCTTGAATGGATGTTGAGAGCAAGTGAGTCGGGATATAATGCACCTCATGCTAGCTGAGAGACCATTAAAAAGACCTGAGTGGAATTGCTGAAGTCTACTGTAAAGTCTACAACTGAAGACCCATGTATGGTGCTATTTTTATTTGAAATAACTCAGATATTGACACATGTACTGATATAGGATCCATGTGTTCTAATGGATTATACTCACGAAATCCTAGGACAGAACCAGTCCTTGTATGTCGAAAGCTCTGTTTTCCATGAAAAGAGTTGGAATTCTCAAGCCCAGTCATCTTGAAAAGCAGCCAGTTCTGAGGAAGAAATTAGAACTAGGGAAGCCAACCTTAGACTTAGTAAGAAGGAAAGGCAGTGAGGAAGCTACTTTATTTGACTTGTGGGAGTTCAGGTGCTCAGCTCCAGGTAAGTGAGTCTCAAGAACATGGTCATTGGAGAGCAATAAGATGGATCCTGAAACATGGAGGTGAGCTGAAGCCTAGTCATAGAAGGGCTTGTGCAGCACAAGAGCTGCCATAGTTTGTTCTTGTTCCAGGTTGCCTATGTTACAGTTCTCTTTTCCTAGCCTCATGTCTATAAATTGTACCCGGGAATGCTGGAAAGGTAACTGTACCTCTAAACAGTATATGAAGCATCTAATCACCTAGGCCATTCATAAAAAAGATCTTTCTTACTAAAACAGAGACAATGTGATTAAAAAACAATTTAATGAAGCCAGGATTCTAATCTGGTCTCTGAATTTAAGTATATTTTTAGCCTTGACCAAAGCTCTTTATGAAGGACTATCAATGCTTTTCTTCATAAATTAAAGAAGATGAAATTTACAGTCAGCTCCCCACATTGGCATTTTCTGCTTTTTATGTCTTATTGGTATATCTGAATCATTACTTCTGAAATCAGGTATTGTACTCAGTTGTAGATATGAAGAGAGAACATCTGAGTTATTCCAAATAAAAATAGCACCACACATGGGTCTTCAATTGTAGACTCTACATGCAGACTTAATCAGACAGAGAACTGAGTTGGAACTGAGGAAAAAGAGGCTCTTCTTGTCTTTTTCTCAAAAGAAAAAAGCATGAGAGCACTGTACTCTCAGCCCTCTTCTCCCTACTCTCCTGCACTTTCTTCTAGGGGGCACTGTGAATTTCCATGACTCATGACCTTCCAATCAAAGCCATTTGAGAATTTTCTGGAACTTGGATTGAGTTGATATAAAAGCGGCCTTTTAAAAACTCTATAAAGTTTCCAGAAAAGTTCCACTTCCCACTTGCCACTACTGTTTTTGGCTCATCATCATCTTCAAAGTTTTACCCAAGATTTCCACATTGCTGATAATGCTGAATCATAGTCAAACCTTTTTTTAGCTTACATCATCTCTCTCTTTTTTTTAAATTTCTGCAGTACTTTTTATTTTATTTTATTTGTTATTGATGTTGTTGAGAATATACACAGCAGAACTTACACCAATTCAACAGTTTCTACATGTACGATTCAGTGACATGGATTACATTCCCCAAGTTGTCCAACCATTCTCGTCCTCCTTTTCTGAATTGTTCCTTCCCCATTAACATAAACTCAGTGCCACTAAGTTTCTTATCTAATCTTTTGAGTTGTTATTGTCAATTTGATAGATTTTAAAAGAGTACAGTACTCAAGGCAGCCATTCTTTACTAGTGAAGCTAAACTATTGTTTGGTGTTAAGAAGATTTCAAGGAATTTTTTTGGTTTAAGATTTAAAGATTATCTCTGGAAAATCATTTTAGGAGTTCATCCAGCCTCCATGTCTCCCTAAATGCTGGATCCCATGAGAATTTGAAATTCTGACCTGCATTTTCTCCGTTTTGGTCAGGATTCTTCCATAGAATTGTTAGACAAATGTTCAGCAGTGGTAGCCGTCATCAAAGTGGTCCATCGTTCATGAAGGCAATTACCCACACATTCCATTTCCTCCTCCTCTTCCCGACTCTCTTTCTTTCTCTGTTGCTCCAGTTTAATACAGACCAATAGTTGTACATTGGATGGCTGTTTGTAAGATTTTAAGACCCCAGACATTGCACCACAAATTAGGAGGTAGAACAGAAGCACCAAACACAATGTTAGGTCAACTAGCTGGGATGTCCCATGAAACCATGACCCTAAACCTCCAAACCAAATCTTATGAGGTTTCAGTTGTATATAAGCAGCCTTAGTAGCTGCTCTTTTAGTTGTTGCTGTAAATATATCTATTACACATTTGCCAATTCTACTTTTTACAGTTGTACAACTTATTAACATCGATCACATTAATCGGGCTATGCAACATTTACCCTAATTAATCAGTGTGATTTTCCATCACTTTAAATGAAAGTTCAGTACTCCATAAGCACTAACCTCCCCTTCCCCATTCCCTTCCTCCCCTGGTAACCACTGATATACTTTGATCCCTGTTCTTGTCTTTTTATATAAGGGAGGTCATACAATGTCTGTCTTTTTGTAATTGATTCATTTCACTCAGTGTAATGTCTTCAATCTCCATACATGTAGTAGCATATACGTTAGTCATCTAGTGCTTCTGTATCAGAAAAACCACAAGTGGATGGCTTTAACAAACAGATATTTATTCTCTCACAGTCCAGTAGGCTAGAAGTCTAAATTCAGGGTGTCAGCTCCAGGGAAGGCTTTATGTCTCTGTCAACTCTGGAGAAAGGTCCTTGTCATCAATCTTCCCATGGTCTAGGAGCTTATCTGTGCAGGAACCTTGGGTCCAAAGGGCATGTTTTGCCCCAGTGCTGCTTTTTTGGTGGTGTGAAGTCCCCCTATCTCTCTGCTCACTTCTGTCTTTTATATCTCAAAAGAGATTCGCCTAAGACTATCTAATATTGTAGATCTCAGCAATATAACTGTCACTAATCCATCTCCTTACATCATAGTGATAGGATTTACAACACAGAGATAAATCGCATCACATGACAAAATGGTAGACAATCATACATTACTGAGAATCATGACCTAGGCAAGTTGAGAGATATTTTTGGGGGGACATGATTCAATCCATGACAGCATATATTAAGACTTAATTTCTATTTCTAGCTGAGTAGTATTCCATTGTATGTATAAACCACATTTTAGTTATCCATTCACACTTTAATCTCATTCAGAAATTTGTCTGATCAGTAAGTATTGCAATACAATTCAGACACCCAAGTGCCCTGAGTTCAGGCCAGACTTCACGGGTTAAGGACACAGTCCTTCACAAGGTCGCCCTCACTTCAAACACTAGCAACAAGTTTAGGAATTTTCAGGCCACCTGTACTTCTTTCTGACTAACTGGTTACAAATTTGAGAGTGCCCACTACCCCCTCAGGACACCAGCTGCAATCTTGCAGGTTCCCAGGACATTCACAATTCTGTTTAATTGGATTCTAATTTGAGGGTTTCCACCACCCCTCCAGACACCAGCCCCAAGCTCAGGTTCTTAGAGACACCTGCACCTCTGTAAAAATGCCTACAAATTCAGGCATTCCCACTACCTTCTCAAGTTTAGTAATTCATTAAAATGACTCACAGCATTCAAGAAAAAGCTATAAACCAGTTGCTGTTGAGTTGACTCTGAGTCTTGGCAACCCCACGTGCATTATAGTAGACCTCTGCGCCATAGGGTTTTCAACAGCTGATTTCATGGAAGTAGATCACATGGCCTTTCTACTGAGATGCCTCTGAGCGTATGTGACTATTCGACTTTGGGTATCCTGAACCTGTGGGTGTTCAGTGAAGTTTTGTAGTCTGTTTTTCTTCCTCTCAGTCTACACTTTTTCCCAAGACAGTCATATCCACACAATCCCATTTAAATGGGACTACCATACCAAAGGCACTCCTTGGAAACTCTATGGGGGCAGTTGTACCCTGTCCTATAGGGTCGCTATGAGTCAGAATCGACTCAATGGGACTGGGTACTGGGTACCATACCAATTAGCAGCCAAGCAAGCTGACTATTTGTACCAGCCAGGTACTCCCAGGAAAGCACTAGACTTGTGATTAAAGTTGTATAAAGCAAAAACGACTATAGCAAAAGAAAAAAAAAATGCATAGGCAAAGATCGGGGAGGGTCCAAAATGTGAAACTACGTGTCCTCTCTTTGCGATGACAGGAAGCATCGCCCTGCAGACACATCTGCGTACTGTAAATCACAGAAGCTAACCTAAGCTTCAGTATACATAGTTTTTATTGGGGTTTAACTGTGTAGACATGTGTTTCATTACATAGACATGATAGATTGAATCAATGGCAGCGCGACTGAACTCAATCATCAGCCTCTTTCCCCAAATTGGCTGCTAGCACGTGGTGGGTCTTTCCGTCATGACCAGCCCACACTATGAGTCACCTTGTCAGAATAAATTATCAGGTTTGGTTAGTAGCCTGTCATGAGTAACAGACACTCCAATCACCTGGGAAATTCCAAATCTTTAGAAGTTACTTCTCAGAAACTGGGGACAAAGGCTAATCCTTTGAATAAAGTTAATTCTTCATCCCACCGTTATGAAGACTATATTTCTCAACCTTTTTTAAAAAAAAGCAATCCAGTGATGGATTTTTATTCAAGTTTATGTATCACTTGGGATTCAGTTCAGAAAACTGAAACCACATTAGGTATTTTAAGGAAAAAGAGATTTAATGTAGGTACTAGGTATAATGTATCAGTCCTGGAGGACGTACAGCCAGAAGACTCCTTAAAAGCAAGACTGGTGAGACTTCATCTCACTTACTTTGGACACATCATCAGGTGGGCCAGTCCTTGGAGAAGGACCTCATGCTTGGTAAAGTGGAAGATCAGTAAAAAAGGAGACCCTCAGTGATATGGGCTGACACAGTGACTGCAACAATGGGTTCAAACATAGCAATGATCATGATGGCATAGGACCAGGCAACATTTCCTTCTGTGGTACCTAAGGTCACCATGAGTCAGAGCCAACTAGAGGGCACTTAGTAAGAAGAACAACAGGTTTAAGTACTATCAAAATGAAAGGGTTGAAGGACCAAGTTCTAAAACTGATCCACCAGGAAAGCTATTTGTCTGTGGCCATCATCATTAAAGTTATGGTGGTCTCAACACCAGGAAGTAAAAATAAAAATGTATTCCCAAAGTCCCATTCTAAAAGGCAGAGACACAGGTTTTCTAACTGATACCCAGGATTGCTGAAGAAAGAGCCCTGTTGCTTCCTGGTCCTTCCAAACCAAAAGCAACATTGAGAAGTAGGAAGAACATTGTCTTTGCCTCCTATCTGCCTTTCAACCTTGTTTGAGAACCTCTGATTAGATGACCATAATTCACTTTGATTACCCAAGCTTCAAAGTAGTCTTGGAAATACAGCTTTGCCTTTCTAACCTCTTCAAATAGAAGGAAGATGAACTGGAGATTGAGAGACAATCCAAATATCAATGAAAAACAAAGCATTCAAAATACTCATCATCAAAATAAAAAAAAAGAAGCTCTTTAGGATCGAAGTCACAAAAACAACTTTCTTTAAATAAAAAATAATTGATTTGATGAAAATATTAGTCACAAGAAATATTCAAAGAATGTAATGTCCAATCAATGGCGGTAGTTTAGGATGTCATCTGGCATTGCTGTTAGCTTTAGAGAGTCTCTAGGATTTTCGCTGAAAATCACTCTAGGAAACAAATCTGAATTTCTTCTTTTAACCACGTGTCATGTTGATTCAGAATCTCTGAAGATATTAAAGAGCTGCCTGTTTGAATGTTAAAATTTAATATATATATATATATTTACTCTGACTCATCAATTCCATGAAGATTTTCATTTTCTCATTTAAAGTTTATTTGAATTTCTTGTTTTTGGTCTTCTTCTTTCCATGTGAAACATTAACATGTTTATCATGTAAGATAAAATCAACCATTTTTGATTTGCTAATAATTTATTTGCTTTCTAAAAAGTTAGTATTTGGTGGTGTTTTAAATTAGTTTTTTCACAAATCTATAATGTGAATACTCACAAATTCATTTCTGAATATTTGGCATGATCCCCTAATATGCTATATTTTAAGAAACTCTTCTGTTCTAGGCATTGTAATGTTGAGAGATTTTTGGTAATATTGTGTATATATATACGGAAACATAACTACTTCCGAAATCAAATATCAATGCAGACTGTAATATTTTAACAGAATTTTTCAGTTTTTTTCTTTTGAAATTACTATTTGAATTATGAGTAAGTTATGTTTAAAATATTATTAGTTTTTGTATTTTCAGAAGTTGTCTTATAATCTTGAGAAATCATGTAGAATAAAACAAAATATAACTTCACATATTTTTAAAATATAATACAATTTGAATATTAATTGCACAAAAGCATTTTTGTTGAGTTCATTTCATAAGATATATCACTGGGCCTTGGTAGCCTGTCATATGGAATGTGTATGAACAAACCTGGATTTGGTTTCTAACTCTGCTACACATTTTTTAGTTGTATAATCTACTGTACATCTTTATTATGACACCTTTTTTTGTAACTTTTATTGTGCTTTAAGTTAAAGTTTACAAATCAAGACAGTCTCTCACACAAAAACCCATGTATACCTTGCTAAACACTCCCAATTACTCTCCCCCTAATGAGACAGCCGCTTTCTCCCTCCACTCTCTCTTTTCATGTCCATTTCCCCAGCTTCTAACCCCCTCCACCCTCTCATCTCACCTCCAGGCAGGAGATGTCAACAAAGTCTCAAGTGTCCGCCTGATCCAAGAAGGTCACTCCTCACCAGCATCCCTCTCCAACCCATTGTCCAGTCAAATCCATGTCTGAAGAGTTGGCTTCAGGAATGGTTCCTGTCCTGGGCCAACAGAAGGTCTGGGGGCCATGACCACTGGGGTCCTTCCAGTCTCAGTCAGACCATTAAGTCTGGTCTTATGAGAATTTGGGGTCTGCATCCCACTGCTCTCCTCCTCCCTCAGGGGTTCTCTGTTGTGTTCCCTGTTAGGGCAGTCATCGGTTGTAGGCAGGCACCGTCTAGTTCTTCTGGTCTTGGGATGTGCAATTTCTGGTTCATGTGGCCCTTTCTGTCTCTTGGGCTCAAAATCGCCTTGTGTCCTTGGTGTTCTTCATTCTCCTTTGATCCAGGTGGGTTGAGACCAATTGATGCATCTTATATGGCTGCTTGCTAGCGTTTAAGACCCCAGATGCCACACTTCAAAGTGGGATGCAGAATGTTTTCTTAACAGATTTTATTATGCCAATTGACTTAGATGTCCAGTGAAACCATGGTACCCAGACCCCTGCCCCTGCTACGCTGGCCTTGGAAGCATTCAGTTTATTCAGGAAACTTCATTGCTTTTGGTTTAGTCCAATTGTGGTGACCTCCCCTGTATTGTTTGCTGTCTTTCCCCTCACCTAAAGTAGTTCCTCTCCCCCCCTGTAACCACAAAAGAATGTTTTCTTCTCAGTTTAAACTATTTCTCAAGTTCTTATAATAGTGGTCTTATACAATATTTGTCCTTTTGCAACTGACTAATTTCACTCAGCATAATGCCATCCAGGTTCCCCCATGTTATGAAATGTTTCACAGATCCCTCACTGTTCTTTACCGATGTGTAGTATTCCATTATGTGACTATACCATAATTTATTTATCCATCCATCTGTCTATGGGCACCTTGGTTGCTTCCATCTTTTTGCTATTGTAAACAGTGTCGCAATAAACATGGGTGTGCATATATCTATTTGTGTAAAGGCTCTTATTTCTCTAGGATATATTCCAAGGAGTGGGATTGCTGGATCATATGGTAGTTCTATTTCTAGCTTTTTAAGGAAGCAGCAAATCGATTTCCAAAGTGGTTGTACCATTTCACATTCCCACCAGCAGTGTAGAAGTGTTCAAATCTCTCCACAGCCCCTCCAACATTTATTCTTTTGTGCTTTTTTTTTTTTTTTTATTAATGCCAGCCTCGTCCGAGTGAGATGAAATCTCATTGTAATTTTGATCTGCATTTCTCTAATGGCTAATTTCCTCATATATCTGTTACCTGCCTGAATGTCTTCTTTAGTGAAGTGTCTATTCATATCTTTTGCCCATTTTTAATTGGGTTATTTGTCTTTATACTGACACCTTTTAATGGTTAAAAAAAAAAAAAGAAGAATGATCTAACAAGCCACAAAGCCTAATTTTTCTCCTATTACCCACCTGTAAAGTCCCTATTCTGGTAATATCATATGGCTTGCCATTATTTGATCCACTATATGGTAACAAA
The DNA here is from genome assembly GCF_024166365.1 of Elephas maximus indicus. Classification (NCBI taxonomy): domain Eukaryota; kingdom Metazoa; phylum Chordata; class Mammalia; order Proboscidea; family Elephantidae; genus Elephas; species Elephas maximus. The sequence continues at coordinate 33,997,476 of NC_064836.1, read as the reverse complement.
TGTCATTGTACGGGTGGGTGGACAATTGTTGCTGCCATACACCCTGCTGCTCAGGGTCACCATGTCTTTCTCTAGCATCTCTTTCTTAGTGTTTCCTGTACCTGTGGGTACTGAGTGAAGTTTTGTAGTCTGTTTTTTCCTGTTCTCATTCTACTGCTTTTCCTAGGACAGTGATATGCATACATTCCCACGTAAACTGGATGACCAGTACCAGTGTGTATTTCCTTATCTACTGTTAACTATTACTTGAATACTGGTCCTGGACCGGTGCCTTGGTGAATGCTTACTCCCTAGCAGTCAACCAGGAAAAGGAAACTTGTACCGGAAAAGCAAGTCAGCCATGTCACCAAGCACACTGCTTAGTACAGCTGGCATTTTCTTTTTTTTTCTCTAGAAAGACTTTTTGACAAAGAAACTAGTGCTTAAATTTTGACATAAGCTCCTTATCCTGTCTCAGCTGATGAAAACAGCTTACAAATCAATTGATTTGAGTAGCATTAACCAACATAGTTTGATATTGCTTAAATCCACACCTCCAATTCCACCTCTTTTTTAATTTGTGGGGAATTTTTAAAGTGTCTCGAACTTAACATTTTAAATGAAACATGGTGTCTGTCTCTCCAATTCAGCACTTCTTTCTATTGTTCTTTCTATCATCATGGTGTCCTGGAGGCACAGTGGTTAAGAGCTACAGCTGCTAACCAAAAGGTTGGCAGTTGGAATCCACTAGTCACTCGTTGGAAACGCTTTGGGGGAATTCTACCCTGTCCTGTAGGGTCAATCGTCTCAAAACAAGTTTGTTTTTTTTTTTTTCTATTTTCCTTAACTATACCCAGCAATGACCTAGTAACCCAAGGCATGTTTATTTCCTCATATTCTTTATAGCATGCATCTAATTAGTCATCAAACCTTATCATTCTTTTCTCCTAAAATACCTTTCCAATCTAGTCCTTTCTCTCCTTTGATGTCCCAATGCCTCAGTCCATAAATCCGCATTATCTCTTGCCTGGATTGTTGCAATATTCTTTTAATTTATCCTCTTGAAGCCAATCCTTTGTCCACTGAGTTTTCCTTCACACCGAAACCAAAGTAGTTTTCCTAAATGAAGTAAAATATTCTTATCTCAGAAAGTTATATTTTGCTCTCTCTCCCTCTTATTGCTTCAAAATAAAGGCCGGACAGATCAGCACCATACTGAAAGCCTTCCAGACAAACTCTAAGTTTTCGGCCTCCTTTCTCATGTGCTTTATTCAGAAAATCCACATAACTGTCTGCCATATTTGCCATTCTTTAACATGACTTGTAATCTCAAGCTTTCTACTTCTTTTTATCTTCCTTCTGTATGAAATGCCCTTTCACTTTCTCAGCTCACTGGTGTCCTATTCAGACGTCAAGGTAAGATCAAGAAAGAGTCATTTCTTTTTCACTTGGTCATCCCCCCTTCCTCTCAATTTTCACAGCACATCATTTCCATCTCTCCTTTTTAAGCATTATGTAGACCCCTGGTTACCAAAAAACCCAAATTGTTTGCCATCTAGTCGATTCTGACTCATAGAAACCCTGTAGAGCAGAGTAGAATTGCCTGCCCCATAGCATTTCCAAGGCTGTAATCTTTGTGGAAGCAGACTGCCACATCTTTCTCCCTCAGAGCAGCTGATGGGTTCAGGCCACTGACCTTTCGTTTAGCAGCTGAGCACTAAACCACATGCCACCAGTGCTTCTGCCTCTGGTAACAAGGTATAAATACTCTATTACAGAAAAACTTTAATTTTTTTCCTCTCATGATTCACGAAGGCAATGGATTCTTTCCTGAAGCCTGAAGATGGCTCTCCCAAATGTGGAGCCAAATCAAATAACTTTTTCAAAGACTGAAATTTTGACCAGGTTTTATGAAGTTCAAAGTCTGAATTCCACTCTAGGGAGGGAATATGTGTACCAATTGGCCACAACGCATTTTACTTGAACTGCAATGATGAGTTGGGTGTAACGCTTAAAGGAGTGTGAGGAGAGCTGAGGAAGGAACATGGAGGAAAGTTTGCTGGAGCAAGAACAGGCTGATGGATACCACTCCTGGAGAGTTTTTTTTTTTTTTAAGTGGGCTTACTTCCTGGGATATCCTTGAGCAAGTGCACTGAGGAAAGGCCCCCCATAGGTGACCCTTTATGGGTGTGCCACTGCTCTGTTGAATGAGAGATTTTGTGAGTGATCTCACAGGCAGTTCCTCCACTCTCCACACTTTTTGTCACCATGCAAATGGGAGCAAGGATCTTTCCACACTTGGTATTTTTCATGTTACCCGATAACAACCCCATCCAGCAGAAACCCAGGATGACTTTATACCTTGAAATCCCAGATCCACTATCAGAATAATGGGCTCTCATATACCTGGGCTTGGTAAAATGTGAACCGTGATGGAGTGCCTTGAAGAGAACAGCAAGGAATGAAAGTCTTAGTTACATCTGCATTGTAGTCTGTTGTTTACATATGTTCACCATCTTTGCATAACCATCCCTGCCCAGGGAAGAGTGTGTTACTTACAACAGATGTCCAGTAAGAAATTACTGGATGAGTGGTTGGTGTTGCATGAAGGTTTTACTCAAACATAATCTGGTATCTTAGGAAAAAGACCCTATTCAATGTCAGTGTTAGCACTAGGTAGCACACCACGACGAGCAAACTCTGTTTTGCATCCTATGCCAAAACTTTCCTCACCAAGCAAAAGTATTGTGCCTACTGAATTTGGGAAACAGAAAAGACATGTTCTCCAACCTTCTCTTTCTGCACCAAAGCATATTTGAGTGTTTGTTTATATCATTCTATAGTTTCCATGCTCTTTAGCATTAAAACAAAAATGAAATTTTCTATTTTCTTTTTTCCCCTTTGGTCTTCCTTTGAAGATATTCCAGCCACTGAGAATGCCGTGTGTTAACAAGGAAAAGCCCAAATTAAAGGAAGCTAGTGGTTTGGCAGTTGGGAAGAGTTTAGAAATAGCTTTGCTAAAATATCCTTCCTCTGCCATGTTTTAACTTGTTTTAATAGTACTGAATATGTTTCTTTATTAGCTGAGGAGAAGCCTATGAATATTTACCTGTCTGTTAGGTGTGTCTATTATAGGGAACACAGAGGTAGAATTGTTCTTCTCATTCAGGGTGCCGTCCATTTGCCGAGTAAGAGTTAGTTGCAAACCAATTTTGGCTCACTTCAGTGGAAAGTCCCTCTTTAGAGAGAGGGGGGCAGTGTTCCTATTTCCTTACCTGTATAATGTGTATTTCATTTCAGTGGTCATCACAAGTTCACATCAACAACCACGTGGTTGTACTAGAGTTCTACTTTTTTATTCAAACTTCTGGCAAACTGTCATTCTTTTTCACTTTTTTACATAAGACAACTGAAGAAATGCTGATTTTGTTTTGGGGTGGGCCTAGGTTCAAATGGAAGCTTGGGAACTTTATCAGTTGTGTTCTTTTAATTCTTTGGAGCTTCAGTTTCCCCAGGCATCATGTGGGGATGATAGGGCAGACCTCACAGTTTTACAACAGTGAGGATGGAAACTAAGATCACATTTGGAAAATACACAGGACAGAGCCCAGTTTCAACTCACTTGAGAGCAACCTATTCTTTGTGAAATATCTGAGAATGTTTTTTTCTCCCATTGAGATTTAACAATTTCACCATGTTATAGCTTGTGTTAGTTTTTGCCTTCCAATCTACATTCCCTTGATGGCTTGAAGTTTTTTTATGATGCTATCGAATAAAAAAAAAAAAAAGTTTTTTTTTATTGATAGCCATTTTTTTGTGTGTTTTGTTTTCTTCTTTTTAAATGGTTATTACTTGCAGATTGTCTCTTTGTGATCTTTTTTTTTTTTCCCTCTTGAACCAAATACTCTCCTGTGTTCCAATTAATTCCTTCTGCTCTTCTGGAAGTTTCTCTAGTCTTTCTTGTGTGATTTGCATTTTCTACAATGTTGCTTTTGCTAGTTACTGCTTTGATGGTGATTTTATTGGGCATGGTTGGTTGTCTTCCCAGGATCCATCCCACCACTGTGTAGTAGCTGGGAGGTTTGAGTGTTTGATTGACTCTGCTCCCAGATCCAACAATAGAACATGAGTGGTCTAAGAAAACTCATAAATTCTTAGCCTCTTTGGGACAACTCACTGAGGGTTGGATACTTATTCTAAATTTCTTCAATAAGACTCAAGCCAACTGGTGGAAAGTGAAACTCTCTTCTGTTTTGAGTTTATGGATGTGACTCATGTCACTGCTTCAGTTGTTTTGCTACCTTGAAAAATCCTAAGCTGAGACCAAATCCAACTTGACAAGGAAAGCAATAATGGGAGAGAGTCTGAAACCAAGTAAGAGTCTTGATCAAGCCCTGCCTGAAGCATAACCTAACTGAATTTTCAAGGTAGGTGAGAAAATATACTTTCTTTATGGGTTAAGCTACTTTGAACTTGATCTTTTTTACATAAAATTGCAACATTTTAACTTTATTATTATTTCCATTTTGTTTCACCGATGTTTTAATTTTGCTCTTTTGTATTGTCATTAATCCAAATGATAAAAAGGAGAGCCATTTTCTAAAGTTACAAATATTTTTCATTACAGATTTTTGAAATAAAGTTGCATGTACTCTCTCACAACTGTCTGTCGTTTTCATTATTTTGTAATGTTTTAGTAATTCAATTTTTTTTTTATCCATATTTCCTAAGGTTTAGTTTGCAGATACTTATTATTCTGGCTGAAATGTTTTGTTGTTGCTGTTTCTGACAGTCTTCAGTTATTTTAAGGGCTTTAGTGTAAGCAGTTACTTAAACAGATATTCATTTCACTCTTATCAAAGAAGGGTCCACAATCTTAATTTTGTGTGATTTCTGCCAGTTTTAGGCATTCACATCTTTAGTGGTCAAGGCTGGCAATGTCTAGTTCTCATGCCTTAAATCTGCTGCTACCCCAGCCCTGTAAGCGAGCGTGATCTGAGATGGTTCTTCGTCACTGCATTCAAAACAGCAACTTTCACTCACTCACACTCTCCAACCTCTTCACTCTGCTGTATTTTCTTTCCACAGACACATCGCTTTCCAACACACTCTTCACCTTATTTTCCCTATTTTTATTGTTATTGTCATTTTTCCTTATTAACATGTAAGCTTTTCAAATTCAAGGATTCTTCTCTTTTGTTTCACTGACGTGTGGTACCAGTGCTTGGAATATATGAGCCCCTGAGCAACTATCTGTTAAATAAATGACTATAAGTTTCTGCTGCTGTTTTCTGTGGTGTTTTACAAAAATAGGAACATACTACGCACTTTTTTTTTTTCTGAATTTTGGGTTTAGTTTACTCATGAGTAAATCATGACTCTGTTCCCACATTATGGATGGAGAACGCATTGTTCTTTTTAAAGCTACACAGTGTATAACGAAGAGGAACCATGATTTTCTCACTCTCTGCCCCATTGATGAGCATTAGAGTTTTTTTTTTTTTTTTTCTAATAAGCATTTTTTTTGTCATATAACATTAAGTACTGGTACCATTATATTCAAAGGCCAACAGCCCAACACTATGATTGCTGGAGGGAAAAGGCGTTAGTATTTTGTAATAGATAGATGGGGGGTTGAAAATTATACCTCCTTTTCATTTCTTTGACTCCATGTGGAATTGCATATGCTTTCATGCATTTGGAGTCTTTTGCCTTTCATTTACATGTAGTGGCAAACATCTTTTGCCTATTTCTCTACACATTTTTGTCTCTGAGTCATTTGTAGAACTTCTCTCTTGGTGATGGTGATCACATATTGGTGATATTGATCCTTTGCCATGTGTGGAAAATTTTTCTTCTGTCTCTTATTTCTCTTTTGACATTTGCTAATTAATTAATTAATTTTTAAGGAGCCCTGGTGGCACATGGTTAAGCTTTTGGCTGCTAACCAAAAGGTCAGCAGTTCAAATCCACCAGCCACTCCTTGAAAATCCTATGGGGCAGTTCTATTCTATCCTAAGTTCACGGCGAGTTGGAAATGACGGGACCGCAATGGGTTTGGTTTTGGTTTTTTACAATTTTTAAAGCTTTTATCTTTAAAAATGTTGTTTACTTAGTCAATATGAATTTATAGCTAGACTTTATTTTGTGTAACTGGTCATTTTCTTCCCACATTATGTTAGGGTACGTTTATTCAAAAGCCACTTCAAATAAAAAGGGACAAAATTGTTGTCATTAAAGTAATTTATAGACAGTATATTTACTGAGAATTTGAATGCAATAATAATTGTAGAATCGGCCATTCTTGTGATATTCTGCTGGTGCTTACATAAAAGCTCCCTTTTGAGACATTTAAATACAAACTACTAAAGTGCTGTAAAACTTACTTGCTTTTTTGACCTCAAATGTCTTTAGATTTTTTAACAGAACATTTAAAATCCTTGGCCTTCTTAGGTTTAGATAGGAATATAATCTGTTTAAAACTTTTGAAAGTAAGGGTGGGCTAAACAACTGTGAAATTTCAATGGCTTAAAGAAATAAAAGATTATTTCTTGCTCACGCAATAGTCCAACACAAATCTGGTGCTTGGGTTTGACAACTCTCCAGTTGGAGATTTAAAGTTTGAGGCTCCTTGCACCCTTTGGCTTTGCCTTGCTTTATGTCCCTGCAGTCCTTCCATACAACTAAAAGAAAGGGTAGCACAAATGTGGGATTACCTGGAAATTTTTATGCAGATGTAAGCAGAATATTTCATTTCTGTCCATTCCATTGTCCATTAATCAGTCACATGTTCCCGCCCAAGTGAAAAGGTACCTGAGATGGTTGATGAGCATGCATTCTTTGAACAAAAATGAAGATAAAAACTGATAAAAGTAACTCTATAAAATGAAATTCAAAGTTATTCAGTCCATTAGTCTAGGCCAGTGTCATGATGTTTGTCTGTTTGGTTGGTTTTTTTTTGTTTGTTTGTTTTTTTGCATGACATTAACATGGACAACCAGTTCAAAAAGTTTCTTGCTTTATCTAGCGATTTTGATTGAGACTTGAGTCATGTACTCAAGTCCAAGAGAACCCTGACATCACAGCTAGTGCTACAGGAGCATATGGCTCATGACCACTGAAAATCAGAATTCGAAAAAAATTAAATATCATTTATAATAAAACAGAAATTAATATTTAAGGACTATGATATATGTTTGTATACAAACAGCTTAAATATAGTAAGTATACCTGTATCCATATCTGTATCTAGCTAAATATTGAATACTGATTAGTAAATAAATCAATCACAACCATTGATTTTACTGTATTTGAATACTTGTACTAATGCTAATGCCTAGAGATGAAATACCTACCTCACACCTCACTTCTGGTTTCTGGTCATCTACTGTGTTATTTGTGCCCAAGTCTCTGTTTATAAGCTGAGTACTTTCCTTGGTATTCTAAACATGGAATACCATCTTACTCTTCCTGGTTTTCCTCCTAGTACAAACATCCTAATCTTAACCTCTGTCTGGTGCCTGGGACCTTGCTACCTTGTGATAATCATCTCTGGAATGGTCTTCCCAAGTGAAGACCCAATTTACAGATCTCACTGTCTATTAGAATACCGTTTCCCTAAATTGGACCTTATTCATTCCAACTAATGTCAGCTACCATGGCACTACTAAACTTCCAGTCAACATCTGAATCAATCTCTGGTTCCTTAGGTCCTGTCCTAATCCATGGGCCAGTCTAATTCTAAATCCTTTCATCCTCCACTGCCCAGTTCTTCTCCTCTTGACAGGGCCAAGTCTAGGACTATTTCATGTTGCAGATAAAAACGATGTTTGTGTGGATATGTGTGCCTATGAGTGTGAGGGTGTGTGTGTTTACTGTATCTGATAATGAAACAAAACCTTTATGATAGAGACAATAATTTAGCTGCTTTTGCTCACTTATCTTCATTTGTTTTCATTGCCTATTCGTTTGAAACAGCTTAACTTTCTTTAGTAATTTTTAAATTAAATTATATTTTATTGGTCACAGCCACTGATATCCTCCCTTTTTTGTTTATGTTATTAAATGCAGAGCTTCAAAGAACTCTGGCTATATTCATTCTAGTGTGAGCATGTACATGGGGCCACCCATGCAATTGTTTATTTGCTTGATCTTATTAGTTTGCTACTGTGTAGAGATGTGCCAAACTACAATGAGCCCAGACTAAAATGCTTGCTTAACATCATGTGGACTTGACTTTGGAAAGCACAACAGGATCAAAGAGACCAAGATATCTAATTTGTAGGGTGTGTTACAGCCCTTTTGGAGCTGTATGAAATGGAGATCTGGCAATATTGTGCCTGTTGCTCATGGCGATTGGACTGACCAAACATCTCAGAGTCTGTATGGTTCTGCTTTAGGTTTCATTCTGAGGATGCTAGAAGAATAAACATTAAGCTTTTGAAAGTTTTACAACAGTTTTGTTAAAGATTTTGCACTAAAGCTTAGAATATACATACTCGTTTTTGTTCTGTTGCTCAATATATTTATTCTTTGTAAATAAATAAACTCTTTTTAAACTCTATGCCTGTATATTTAACTGTCTACTTGTATGAAACTGAACTGTTGTGTTTCCCATTCTCAGCCACCAGAATAAACTGACATGATGCCTTGTCTCTTCATGCCTTCAACCCACCCCTTCGGAGCTGCTTCCCTCCATCCCTGCTGTTTCCTGACTCTTCCTCCCACCCCTGGTTCATCAATACTACTTACTGTGTGGCCTTAGAGTAAATGACACATAATAAAGGGAAACTCTCCTAGACTTCATTACAAAATTAAATACCTATGTCTTTATTGCTCTTTTATTTATAACTTTTCATCAAACTATTCATTGTAAATATATATATATGACTTTTTAAATTTTATACATATTCTACACTAAACTATACGTCCAATGAGGGCAAGTTTACATTTTTTTTTTAATCATATCATTCTACCATAAATAATTTGAGCAGACAATTATATACCAGTGTGTTAAATAATATCTCTGTCCTCAGGGTCATCTGATAAGAAACATGAAGTACAATATATTTGTATCTGCTGAATCTGCCTAACCTGATTGTATCCCTACTTGGCCCTTCTTGTGTTTCCTGATATCTGATTGGTTAATGGCATTTATACGATTGGGGTGACATATGAAAACTTCAGACATTTTTCTTATTTGTTGAAAACTCTTAAAATGGTAAAATATATTAATTTAAACAAGAGGTTTTTATAAAATACTTGAAGGAGTCAAGTTATCTGATAAGATATTTATTTCTGCAGGCAAATGAAAGTTTAATGTTCCTTTTTGAATTTTATCTTCTTGTATATGTTTGTACAAAGATTGTTTTCTTCATCTTGTGGTGCTTACTCCTCTGAGCCATCTCCATAGTCCTGACGCCTCTGCTTCGTTTTTCTTTTGGAACGTAGGGGTTTTGCTTTTGCCCTAAGATTGTCTTCCCAGGTCCCTTTCATTTTATACAACTTTTTGCAGTATGGATCAAACGTTGGCCTACTGTGCTAATGTATGAAGAGAAAAAATATCTAAAGCAGGTGAGCTTTAATGAACAAATGTATATTTTCTCTAAGTTTGAGTAGGATGTGTGTGTGTGTGTGGTTTTTTAATTAATATGAGAAAGACTGGTTCTCACAAATGTTTAATCAGTTCAATAAGAAAACTGCTACTCGTTCTTGAAAAGCTACAAATATAAAATTTAGAAAAATTCCTAGGGCGATGGCCAGAGCCATGAGGAGAATGTTTACCAGCAAGTTTGTTATTTTGGATCTAGAACTTGGTGACAAGACAAGAATAGTGACAAGAATAGTGTAGTAATAGGAAAGTTCTTGAAGATGCTGTCAATTTTAATTTAAACTGAGAATCTGGTGTTTCTGTATTTTATTGTTTTCAATAAAACTCGAGTGTTGTGGACTTTTAAAAAAAAAAAAAAAAACTTGAGAAAATGTCTTTTCCAAATTGTTAAACTCATATATATACATATATATATACATATATATGTATATGGTTATACATATACATATACACACACACGTCTATATGCCAAAAAAACAAAACAAACAAATCCATTGCCTTTGAGTCAATTCCAACTGATAACAACCTTAAAGGACAGAGTAGAACTGCCCATAGTGTTTCCAAGGACTGGCTGGTGGATTCGATTTGAACTGCCATCCTTTCAGTTAGCAGCCATGTTTTAACCACTACATCACCAGGGCACCACATCACCACATATATATACACATACATATGTGTGTGTATATATGTATATGTCGCTATGAGCCGGAATCGACTCTACGGCACTGGGTTTTCTGGGTATATATATACACCTATACCAGTGGTCTGGGTCTCTCATACCTATATATCCCACCAGACAACCCAGTGCCGTCTAGTCAATTCCAACTCATAGCAACCCTGTAGGACAGAGTAGAACTGCCCCATAGAGTTTCCAAGGAGCACCTGGCAGATTCGAACTGCCAACCCTTGGGTTAGTAGCCATAGCCCTTAACCACTATGCCAGCAGGGTTTCCATATACCTATAAGGCACTGGGTATATATATACAAACATATATATATAAATACACAAATATATATATAAGTATATATCTATAAATAAAATTCTTGGTACTTGCCTCCCCCTATGAATGATGGAGGTTTGAGTGTACCCAGCGGTGCCTCAGAAGAAAAGCCTAGAGATCTATTTTTGAAAAATCAGCCACTGAAAACCTTACACAGCACAATTCTACTCTGACATGCCTGGGGTCACCAAGAGTCAAAATCAACTCAACAGCAACTGCTTTGCCACAATGTTTAAATACATTGTTATACAAACAGCGTACTACTGTGTAAGGATGATATGGAAATACTCAAGAGTCTCCTGTTGTATTAGTCCGAAAGTTTTGAAGGAGTAAGAATTCATAAAGTTAATGATAGTTAGGAAACTTATTAAAACATTTATAAGCAGGATACTTTCATTTAATGGCATATCTGTGTTATCTGTGTAGCTTGGTCTAACTTAATACGGATACTATGTTGCAAACCGGATCGAAATCAACATTAAGCTTATTCAGGGAAAAGGCGCACGAAGATTAAACTAGCAAGAGAAGGGCTGTTTCTGCAATGTACTACATAACTGAGTAGAGATTAGGAAATTTGCATTTGTAAGAAACAGATTTTTTTTTTTTTTCCCATCTGCAAGATGTGATGATCCAATAAAGTGATAATTCGAAATGCTTGAAATTGCAACACTGGGCTCCAGGATGAATATCATTCAAGATAATATCGTTTCCCCATAAGAATTATTTTCTTAACTTTAATAATAAATTACAGTGACAAAAAAAAAAAAAGACATACTGTCTGCATAGTGAATAAAGCCTTCAGTTGTAACCGGCAAAAAGAAAAAAAAGAAATCCACTGCCCTCGGGTTGATTCTGACTCATAATAAACCTATAGAACAAAGTAGAACTGCTCCATAGGGTTTCCAAGGAGCAGCTGAGGGATTTGAACTGCCAATGTTTTGGTTAGCTCTTAACCACTGTGCCACCTGGGGTCCTGTAATTGGCAAGGAGGTGCTAAGTATCTGTTTTCTCTAAGGAGCAGTCGATTATTTATCTCCTGGCTTCTCTTTAATATACTCACAAATACTAATGGCAATCAAAAACAGAAAACCCCAAGTAATGTGACCAAAACATTGAAGAATTTTATTGTTTTTTCACATAAAAATAGTCAGTTGTCATGGATTGAATTGTGTACCACAAAAGATATGTGTCAACTTGGTTAGACCATGATTCCCAATGTTGTATGGTTGTCCTCCATTTTGTGGTTGTAATTTTATGTTGAGAGGATTAGGGTGGGATTGTAATACCATGCTTACTTAGGTCACCTCCCTGATCCAAGGTAAAGGGAGTTTGCCTGGGGTGTGGCCTGCACCACCTTTCATCTCTCAAGAGATAAAAGGAAAGAGAAGGAAGCAGAGAGTTGGGGACCTCATACCACCAAGAAAGCAGCACCAGGAGCAGAGCGCATCCTTCGGACCCAGGGTCCCTGCACCTGAGAAGCTCTTCAAACAGGGGAAGATTGATGGCAAAGAATCTTCCTCCAGAGCTGACAGAGGAAGAAAGCCTTCCTCTGGAGCTGACACCCTGAATTTGGACTTGGAACCTACTAGACTGTGAGAGAATAAATTTCTCTGTGTTAAAGCCATCCACTTGTGGTATTTCGGTTGTGGCAGCACAAGATGACTAAGATATCACTTGACTGTATCGCTATGAGTCAGAATTGACTCGACAGCAATGGTGGGTGGGTGAAGAAACTTCTGTTGTTCCTGAGTGGTGGACATAGTTTAAAGCATTCAGTTGTCAACTGAAATGTTGGCAGTTCAAGTACACCCAGAGGTGCTTTGGAAAAAAATCCTGGTGATCTACTAGGGATAAACTCTGAATTTTCTAAGTCAGTCACGTAGTCAATTTCCTTTATTAGCTCTAACCCATTACCCTTGAGTCAATTCTGACTCATAGCTACACTAAAGGACAGAGTAGAACTGCCCCATAGGATTTCCAAGGAGCACCTGGTGGATTCAAACTGCCAACCTTTTGGTTAGCAGCCAAACTCTTAACCACTACACCGCTAGGATTTCTGGGAGCTTGGTAAGCACCAAAAATATCTTGGCCTAGCCCATCACATATAGCGTAGGGATGAAGCAAATGTGTGAACCACAGGAGTCCTGTATATGTTTTTATCATTACCATGGCCAATATTCTTAAAGATAATAAAAATTTTCCCTCAACAAAACTGGAATGTGTGCCTCCCTTCAAGGAGAAGCTGTTAAATTAAGACAATGAAAGTTATAGGGTTTAGGAAAGTATGCCATTAGCTAATTTTCTTTTCAGGAGTCAGTGATAAGAGGTGTTTATAGCACCTGAATTAATGGTTATCTATCATCTGAAAAAAAAAAAAATTTATCATCTGAGCTATATCATTGCTGATGTCAGATGAATCTTGGCTGAAAGGAGAGAATACCAGAAGGATGTTTACCTGTGTTTCATTCACTGTGCAAAGGTTTTCGACTTTGTGGATCATAACAAATTATGGATGACATTGAGAAGAATGGGAATTCCAGAACACTTAACTGTGCTCATGAGTAACCTGTACATAGACCAAGAGGAAGTCATTTGAACTTAATAAGGAGACACTTCGTGGTTTAAAATCAGGAAAGGCGTGCATCAGGGTTGTACAATTTCACCATACTTATTCAATCTGCATCTTGAACAAATAATCCAAGAACTGGACTATATGAAGAAGAATGTGGCATCAGGTTTGGATGAAGACTCATTAAAACCTGCAATATGCAGATGACGCAACCTTACTTGCTGAAAGTAAAGAGGACTTGAAGCACTTACTAATGAAGATCAAAGACAACAGGCTTCAGTGTGGATTACATCTCAACATCAAGAAAACTAAAATCTTCACAACTAGACCAATGAGCAACATCATGATAAATGGAGAAAATATTGAAGTTGTCAAGGATTTCATTTTACTTGGCTCTACAATCAATGCCAATGGAAGCAGCAGTCAAGAAATCAAATGAGGCATTGCATTGGGCAAATCTGCTGCAAAGGACCTCTTTAAAGTGTTGCAAAGCAAAGATATCACTTTGAGGACTAAGGTGTGCTTGACCTAAGCCATGGTATTTTCAGTCACCTCATATGTATGCAAAAGCTGGACAATGAATAAGGAAGACTGAAGAATTGACACCTTTGAATTATAGTGCTGGCAAAGAAAGCTGAATATACCATGGACTACCAGAAGAATGAATAAGTCTGTCTTGGAAGAACTACAGCCAGAATGCCCTTTAGAAACAAGAATGAGGAGACTTCATCTCACAACCTTTGGACATGTTATCAAGAGGGATCAGTCCCTGGGGAAGGACGTCATGCTTGGTAAAGTAGAGAGTCAGCAAAAAACAGAGGACCCTCAATGAGATTGGTTGACACAGTGGCTACAACAATAGGCTCAAGCATAACAATGATTGTGAGGATGGCGCTGCACTAGACAGTGTTTTGTTCTGTTGCACGTGGGATCACGATGAGTCAGAACCTATTCCACAGCAGGTAACGACAACGTCATCTGAGAAAACGACTTTGATCAATACCCTGAGTTCTCCCTTCATTCCTCTCTCCTTCCCTTCGCAATTCTCTTTCCTGTTTCTTTATATTCCAGACATCACTCTTTCCCCATCTTCTCCTTCTGTTTGTCCCTTCCTTTCTCTTCCAATATAGTTCACTATTATATTTCTATTTTCTCCCTTTATGTGGTTAATATGCCTTCATTCTCTGTTCTCTTCTTGTTCATGGTATGTCTATTCAATTTTTTTAAAAGCCAAGTTCAAATAACATTGTTTTTAACTCTCCTAAATTTAACCAACTGCCTACTCCTTGATTCTCTTTCTACATCAATGTGTACCTATCAGAGGGCTATGTCATGTTCTACATTGACTTAGGTTTTTTGTGTGTGCATCATGGATAGCAAAAAATAACCACCATGAAAACGACCAATCACAGCAGAGCACTTAAGCACTCCTATTGAATAAAATGAATTTAAATAAATTAATTTGAGCCCAACTACCAGCTTACAAGTTTTATGACTATAAAATTAATTAATTGCATAATCAAATTACTTTGATTATTTGATTATTACTTACCTTTTGATTAAGTCTCTCTCTTGGAATTAGTGATTCTCACCAGAAACCCTGGAGGCAGGACTCGTTCATGCATCTGCTAACCCTATGCTTTTCAGAGTTCTTTTTATTTATTACTAGCCTATTCTTTATTATTCCAATTCCCTATTACAGTTGACAATTCCTTATAACTTAATGTGTGGTTTCTCTCTCTTGACTGGACCCTGAGACAGTGGTGTTCAGTGACTATTTGTAAAATAAATTAATAAATTTACTTCTTTAATATCTAGGTAATTAGAGTTGAAAACTATTGGGACTTAAACCTATTTTAACTTTAAGGATTTACAATCTAGGTGAAACAACTTGAGACTTTTAAACATTTTTGGCCCCAAGACACCATCTTAAGGGAGAAAACAAATAAATAAAGGAGTACAGGCAACTGAGCCCTTACAAGCACAAAATAAGCACTGAAACCTTAGCAATCACCAGACCCAACACTTCCTTCCCCTACCCTACCGCACATGCACACACACACACACGCATGAGTGCATGCAGACTCACATACATACACCACTATTCAATGAAAACACCTATTTCCTGAACTGAAGCAAAAAGAACATAATTATAATCTCTTTTTTCATGAAATCTATTAGCTACTGTAATTTTTTAACTCCCTATCTCCAATTTTATTAAACTTTTTTCTTGATTATTCAAATAATGTGTGCTTATTGTAGAATGAGGAGACCCTGGGTGGGGCAAACATTTAAGCACTTGACTACTAACCAAAAGGCTCGTGGCTCAAACCCACCCAGAGGCACCTTAGAAGAAAGACCTGGCAATCTGCTTCCAAAAGGTCACAGCTTTGAAAACCTTGTGGAGCACAGTTCTACTTTGTAACACATGGCATATCCATAAGTCGGAATTGACTCTATGACAACTGGCTTTTTTTGGTTTGAAACTGTTGTTCTTGCCCAGTTGCTTCCGGCTCATAGTGACCCTACAGGAAAGAGTAGAGCTGCCCCATAGGGTTTCCAAGGAGTGGCTGGTTGATTCGAACTGCCGACCTTTTAGTTAGTAGCCAAGCTCTTAACCACTGTGCCAAGAAAAATAAAGAACCATATAAACACTTTGAAAGTCATGCATACACCAGCAATTCAAAGATAATTAGTTTCAACATTTTGGGTTATTTTCTTTTCATCTTTGTGCAACCACATTGGTCTTGGGTTTTGCACCTGTTGCTGGCCCTACCACAACAGATGCTTCTATTTACCTGCAGAGCTTATCTCAGGGTACACCCATGGCTCTCACAGAAGATGTGGCAAGCTGCTGCCCTCCCTTCCCTGAAAGTGTGACTTCGTTCCACCGTTGTCATTGCCACCATAGACATAATGGAATCTCAGGATACTCGAGATTATGATGCTTAATATTTAAGGTACAGGATTTCAGGGAAGAAACAGAGTGAATCCCCTTCAACAACACAAGAGTAAAATTCAACCTTATGAACCCCCCTTCATTTACATAACAATACCTGTTAGTATCCAAAGTGTTAAAGAAAAAATAAAAACAGAGTAACCATGCATGGATTCAGAGAATAAAGGGATCCACTTGGAATGGTGAAACAGGAGAAGACTTGTTCTCTGGTTTTTTTCTGAGCCTTAAAGGAACGTTTGACTTAAAAAAGCGGAGGAGGGTGGAGAGTTGCTTGACCAAATAGAGGTGGAAACCGCAGGAAGGATTATGAGAATAATGACTAGTCTTATGTAACCATAACTTGACGTATGTAATTCAACTGAAGCATTTTTTTTTCCATTTCTGAAATAGATTATAAACTTTTCCAATACTAGTTCTAGAATTCGCAAAGCAGAATGGATTGATTATTTGATTATACCCCTGATGACTAAGACAAAAAAGGAAACACAATTCTAATTTCTATCAAACAACATTAACGTTTGTTTATTGGCTCATACTAAATGAATATTGTGCTGACTGGAAAAAAAAAAGTGAAGAGATTTTAAAACATCACAGGTGTAATGATTCAAAAGTTGCCTTACATTTAATTCCAGCCCCACATTTAAGGATGACAGAGCTGATACCCCAGACTGTGGGTGAGCAGCTTCAGCCAGCTGGGGAGGAGAGCCAGGAGGGAAACTCACACCTCCTAATACACGGGGTCTGAGATGTCTACATCTGCTCACTGGTGGCTCCTGGACAAGCTCTGTCTCTGGCAGTGACAGCTTTGTTCTCTTGATGATACATGGATAAGTGATGTGTGAGTTCAGAGGGAGACAGTGTCCCAGGGTAGAACATTTCTCTAAAAGGAGATGGGTATGGTTCTTTGTTAAAACTTTAAGACAACATGCTATGTTATTTATTTATTTATGTCACGTATTTGTATTAAATATCCCCAAGGCTTAAAAACTTTTGGCTACATTCATCAATACAAATATGCAGGTAATCCTTGTCATTACAAACCAGCATTAAATACAAAATGAAAGAGATGTGTAAACTCCCCTCCATATACTTCTGGTATGCAGAACACACCCATACACATTGTTTTCCTCTTTCTCACACACGCACGCATGCACACACACACACACAATCTGATAGAAGAAATCTTTACAAGGTAATGTCAAATTCTATAACATAAGTGGGAAATGCCAATCTACTGAGATGAAGGGAATTAAAATTGTACTTATTTATCCTTTCCACAAAGCAGTTGCCACTCTCAGAGTTTTGCTCCTTCTTTACACACCTGGCCAAGAACACTGATACTCTGCAATGCAGAGTGGAAATGAATGGGAGGTTAACAGAGATCTTGGGGATCAGGGCAATATCAGGGCTAAAAATGGCCCCGAAGAACCAAAGAGTATGGGTAAATTCAGATTCATGATATAGGGTAAAAAGAGCTTGGCTGCTAACCAAAAAGGCAGCAGTTAAACTCTACCAACTGTTCCTTAGAAACTCTATGGACAATTCTACTCTGTCCTATAGGGTCGCTATGAGTTGGAATCTACTCGACAGCAACGAGTTATCCACTTTAAAATCTTTTACTGAGCAATGGGTATGTGTAAGATAGCTGGAGATACACAAATAAATTCAACACATGAGTCCCCTAAGTCCACATGAGATGGAAGAGTCAGGAATTCAAGCCCACTTAGGGGAACTGTTATTTTGAAATGCAGAAAAAAATTGAAAACAACATTATGTATTGCTCCATAAGAGACTATAAAAATGGACAGAACAAGTAAAATAACGGAGCTTTAGCATCAGCAGCCAAATAGATGAACTTCAACTTTTTAATATTAGAATTTGGGAGAATGGCTTCCAACTTCATTCTGAGTCTAACTGAATAATTATAACTTTGGTGAACAAAGTATCAATAAGAAGATATTGCAGGGGACAATTATTTATTGAGGAAGAGAACATCAACTCAAAAGCCACTGGAACCATGGAGTCCAAGAATGAGACAAAACCTGTGGGAAAGCCAAGGGGTGGAACAAATCATTCTCTTAAACTGGTAGAGGAAAAAGTTTCACCGTCACAAAGTTGCTCAGTAGATACTCCTTGCCAAGTGAAGTGAACAACACAGTGGCATAGAATGTTAGCTCTGCTCTACCTGAGGGCCTACAATTAGTTTTATCTAATTTGATTTCCATTTCTGGACTTAATAGAAGTTGATGAGTCACCAAGTCAATGGTACCAATGGAGGCTGAAAGACAGTATCTTAAACAAATTTCAAGAATCATAATTTTATGAACAATTCATCAGTATAAAACGGTTTTACCATCATTACAACCAACAAAGAAAGTGATCTCCACATTCACCCCTGTCTGAACAAGGTTGGCATGCACAGCACCTATCCAAGTAGCCACTGCTTATGGCAGACACCAAGCTACTATTGAAGTCATTCATTCATGGGTGTGACAGTGTCTTTAGTTTACAGATTATTTTGAGCTTTATAATCACTTCAATCAATTGTGGCCTACAATTGATAATAAAACTTGGTCATTAACATCATTATTGAGGATGTTTTGCAGATATTATTGGTAGAGTACAGAATAGAAAATGTAAACATACCCCCAGGTAGAGGTCATGCATTTGGTTACACTCATATTTCACTCACTCATATATTCAATCCACAAACATTTATGACTTTTTTCTTTATAATTTTTTTTTTATTTTTTATTGTTGAGAATACCCAACCCAACCCAGTGCCGTCGAGTCAATTCCTACTCATAGTGACCCTATAGGACAGAGTAGAATTGCCCCATAGAGTTTCCAAGGAGCACCTGGCAGATTCGAACTGCCGACCCTTTGGTTAGCAGCTGTAGCACTTAACCACTACGTCACCAGGGCTTCCTATTGTTGAGAATATGTATACTGAAACACACAGCAATTCAACAATTTCTACATGTACAATTCAGTGACATTGATTACATTCTTCACATTGTGCAACCATTCTCATACTCCTTTTTCAAATTGTCCCTCTCTCATTAACATAAACTCACTGCCCCCTAAATGTCCTATCTAACCTTTCTAGTTGTCAGTTTGAATCCATATAGATAGTTCTTAAAAGAGTGCAATGATTAAGGCCAACTTTCTTTACTAGTTAAGCTAAACTATTGTTTGGTTTTAAGAAGACTTCAGGGAATATTCTTGGTTTAAAGTTTAAAGGTTATTTTATAGCAATATTTTCAGGGGTTCATCCAGTCACAATGGCTCCAGAAATTCTGGATTCCATGAAAATTTGAAATTCTGTTCTTCATTTTCTCCCTTTTGATCAGAATTCTTCTACAGAATCCTTGATCAAAATGGGGACCATCCAGTTCTTCCAGTCTCATGGCAAAGGAGGCAGTTGTTCATGGAAGCAATCATCCAAACATTCTATTTCCTTCTCCTCTTCCTGTCTCTTCTTCTTCTGTTGCTCCAGGCGAATAGTGACAGTTGTTGTACATGACTGACTCTTTATGCTCTAGGCATTTTGTTAGTTTCTGTCTGGAGGTGTAAAGAAAAAATAACTTACAGTCACCGCTCTTGAAAAGTCCGCAGTTTTATTTAGTGGGAAAAACATACCTGTAAAGAAATCAATATAATGCTCTGTTGCAGAAGCTAAATGAAATGTGGGCCACAGTGTGATGGAAAGCAAAGAAGAGACACGCTACCTAAGGGGCCAGAAAGGAAAAAGCTGCAGAGAAGTGATGCTCAAGCTGGGCCTTGGTCGAACCTTCTCTAAGCAGAGAAAAAGTAGAAGAGTACAGACAGAGTAAAGACAGGCACAAAGCTTAGAAGTTCCCCTAGCGTTCGGGGGACAGGAGAGGCTCACTGTGAGTGGGGACAATTAAAAGTCTGGCTGGTTGGTTTCAGATAGCCTAGGAAGAACTTCCAATTTCATCCAAAAGAAGGAAAGCTAAATTTCTAGTGAATTCACATTTTTTCCTTTGGTTCTTAGATTCAGATTAGAGCTATAATTTCACGGTCTACAAAGCAGTGACCTTTTTTTGCTGTTTTGCTTTATTTTTCTTTCTTTAACTCTTGTGGCCAGAAATGTTACAGAGTAACTGTTGTGAAGTGAATGTTAAAATGAATGACCGAGTTTTAACGTCGGATACTAAACTGCTCTAGTCTTTGAATACTGTTTAAAATAAATCTGGACCCCTCCACTATTGGAGAATGTACATCCATGGTGGGTTCAGGTCTGTGTATGTGTAGGGGAATGTGTTTACCTACACTGACTTTCTTTCAAGTACGTTGAATGTTGGAGACCATTTAATAATTTCACAGGTCAGGGAATACAAATAGGTAAAAATACACCACTGTACTCTTTTGCAAACAGATAATTGTACAATGTGATGATTGCCTTACCTTTTCTCCCAATGCTGTAAATGCAACTTAGACTAGTTCCTGCATAAAGAGCTGGTCCACAGTGATAAGAAATACCAACGGACTAATTCCTTAGAGGTTGCATACTTGCAGAGTGAATTACTAAAGTACGTTTTTACCCATTAAAAGTCCTGTGAAATTATGGTTTACCCATTAAAATTCCTTCGAAAAACAGGATGTGGACCAGCACGGCCCCAATGCTTTTTATAGTCTGATATTAATATCTGCAGATATTGTTCAAAGTAACCTTTACTGCAACAATGACTTTATAAATAGTAATATTTCTTGTAGATAATCTACAATGCTCTTTGCTATATCAAAAACTAAAAAGTTATCTGCATTTTCCATGTTACTATGCAGTTTTTTCTTTATTTAGAGACTAAACTGAGTATATATGTAAAAAATAGTGATACAAAACTTGTTTCCCCATTTTTTTTTAATATTTCTTTTGCAAATATAACATCAAAAACACTAGGTTTAATATTAAACCAACAAGAAAATAAAACACTTTCTAGTCTGTTTTGTAATATTAAGAGGATTTCTTGTGATTAGCCCTTTCCTAAATTTGACCTTGGTATCATTTTAACAAAGGATCCTCAGTAGCATCTATAGAAATTCAGAAGTAAACAAGTAGAGTTTATCTAATCCACCATGGCTCCAGCTATGATTCTATCTCGTTGAAAGAGGAAAAAACTTCTTCCTGAATTTGAAACACTCCTTTTGCTCAGCATTTCTTAGAAATTAGAACAGACAGTTTGAGATCATGTACAATGACATAAGACAATAGAACTATGTCACATATAAAAACAACTCAAGGGATGACAATCTCTGAATAATGCTTTAGAAACTTGTTTTCTCATTAGGACTTCAGTTATTTTTATAATTTCCTATAGGAGCCACTGAGGACAGCACAAGGTTCAAAAGGAAGGCCAACTAGTCAAGATACAGGAATTATTTTTGAATTTACTTCTATGAAAAGATCTTTCCGGCACCATTGTTATTTTAAAAGACAAATTGCTATTTTAAAGAAGAATGAGGTCATATTAAATAAAAGAAAATAATTCTAAAGAGATTTCACAATATGCTAACATGACTTTGAAGAAATATTCTCTGTAAGTTAACAATTTTTCTTTTTCTTTTTTTTTTATTTAGATTCCACATTGTGCGAACATGATTGCTCTACTGGGAAGGAAAACTAAAAAGAAAATGAAGACTAGTTAATTAGAAAATAATAACTCTGTTGATTAGGGATTCACACCCATAAGCACTTTTCAAATACAAGAGAATCATGTCTAATGTAGGTAAGACGGATTCTGTAAAGAAGACCACACGGAACTTCCATGACAAGGTTGGGATTTAGAGCTCTTGCCTCTTCTAGTTCCAATAGAGCTCTTGCCTATTCTAGTTCCAACGTGCCAGTTTCAGCATTTTTTCAGCAGTTGCTTCTCATTCAAGAGTTGACCGTAGGCAAGGAGTGAGCACATATTCACAAAAAGCTTCAAATAGACCATGCTCCTGTCTTTAACTATTCAGTAAGAAAGAACATTTGAATGGTCTTCTGTGACTGATCCAAGTCCAAAGTAGGAAGGAACATATTGTTTCAGAAAACAATAAGAATGGAAATAGATTTGTCTCTTACTTCCTGAATTTTCTCAAATCCATCTTTATTTTTAATTGTCTGACCTGTTTCCTTTCCTAAATTAGAAAGAAACTAAAAACTTTTCATTCTTGTTTTTATTCAGCTAAAATTAAATCAGTAGAAAGGTCAAGTTACCTATGATACTTTTTGCTTTGTTTTAGCTCTAAGTTACCATATTCACTTAATTTTCAATGGCAGGAGGGTGGGGTGGGGAGTTAAATCAAATTCATTCATCACATTTTCCTCTATGGAGAGCGTTAAAGTGCTTATAAGAAAGAAAATTTTAGTAATATTTGAAAGCAGATGACATAAATTGCAAAGTCACAAAGGCCATTAACAAACAGACAAAGAATTAAAAATGATAAAAATGACAAAGAGATGAATAAGAAAAGCAGCAAACCAAGTATTCCAAAGTAAATATTTCCCTTTGGAAATCCTAGCATTTATATTCAGAAGAGACCAGAATATTTTTACCACAGTAAGAGGAGAGATATAGTTGTAGCGGTAGAAGAAGAAAGAGTTATTGAAGTTTTTCCTGCTAAAGAGAGGACTGGAATCTAAGAACTGTTTCTGTTGTCATTATCACTACATTGCAAAACCTGTAAGGAGCAGCTAAAAGCTGCTTGCCCCTGCATTGTTATACTGAAAATATTAAAACTATTACGAATTACGGTCAGATATTGAACTTGAAGTGCTCCATTTGTTGACTTGCCAATATCCATTTTCTGAATCTGGAAATCAGTCTGTGTCATTTAAGAAATTGCTCAGGAATACGTGCTCAGGAGCCACCAATCCCCCTATACCACAGACACCCCCAAATGCCATGCTTTTATTTATAATGAGAGGCTGAACTGATCCAAGAATTTGGATTGATCCCAACACCTAATGAGCTTGGCCTGGAAGTTGGATCAGAAAAGAACCTCAAAATTGCAGCTGAAAGTCATTTTGGCTTCTCCTTAGAAATGAGGCCATTATTAGGCTGTATGATAGAAATAAAAACAAAACGTAAATTCTAAATATGCAATTAACTATTTATCCATAAATATTTTCCAGATTCTTTAGGGAGTGAAGAGGATATAGACCTCACAGCTGGAATATATGACCGTGCTGGAGGGTGGAGAGGGAAGGTGGTGAAGCAGACATGTTGCCAAGGTGTTTTAACTATGAATACTGAAAGAATAGAGGTGATACTATGAGAGATGGTCAAATGTGGGATGGCAAATGATTTGGAGGAGAAATATAAATTGTTCAACTTAGAATCAGTGGGCTCAAGGTGATAAAGCAGTATTTTAGTGGAATATTCCATTGGCAGTTACCTATCTTTGTTATCTAGCGCGCTATAACACAAACAGCACAAACGGACAGCTTTAACAAAGAAAAGTTTATCCTCTCACAGTCTAGGAGTCTAGAAGTCCGAATTCAGGGAGCCAGCTCCAAGGGAAGGCTTTCTCTCTGTGTTGGCTCTGGGGAAAGGTCCTTGCCATAAACCTCTAGTCGAGGAGCTTCTCAGTGTAGAGACCTCAGGTCCAAAGGACACACTATGGTTCCAGTGCTTCCTTTTTGGTGATATGAGGTCCCCCATCTCTCTGCTAGCTTCTCTCTTTTATATCTCCAAAGAGATTGACTCAAGATATAATCTTATTTTATAGATTGGGCCCTACCTCTTTGACATAACTGCCTATAATACTGCCTCATTAATATCATAGAGGTAGAATTTACAATGCATAGGAAAATCACATCAGATGACAAAGTGGTGGACAATCACACAATACTGTGAATCATGGCATAGCCAAGATGATACACATTTTTGCTGGACACAATTCAATCCGTAACAGCAGAAAAAGATAAGAAACTAAACTTTCATTGAATTTGGAGCTAAGAGTATACTTAAGGCTTGAAAATAGATGAACTGAGTTTTGTTGTGCATTTATTCTGGGGGACTCCTTGGTGGCACAATGGCTAAGAGCTTGGGTACTAACCAAAAGGTCGGCAGTTCAAATTCGCCAGTAGTTCCTTGAAAACCCTATCGGGCAATTCTACTCCTTCCTATAGAGTCTCTACGACTTGAAGGCAATGGGTTTGTTTTTGACTATGTAGAAAGTAGGAGTCCCTGGGTGTTGCAAATGGTTAACACACTGAGCTGCTAACTGAAAAGTTGGAGGTTCAAGTGAGGCTCCACAGAAGAAGGCCCTGGTGATCTACTTCTGAAAAATCAGACATTGAAAATCTTATGATGCACAGTTCTACTCTGGCACACATGGGGTCGCCATTAGTGGAGATCAACTCGATGGCACCTGTTGTTGTTTGGTGTCATTGAGTTGATTCCGACTCATAACGATGCTAAAGGACAGAATAGAACTGCCCCATAGAGTTTCCAAGGAGTGGCTGGTGGATTCAAACTGATGACCTTTTGGTTAGCAGCCGTAGCTCTTAACCACTGTGCCACCACCTAGTAAGCTGATATTCACATGCCTGTATCTCTCAGGTGCTTCAGATCTTCTCTCAAATGTAACCTCAGCAAGGGTTTCCCTGAGTATTTATCTTAAAATTATAGCTTCCCCCACCTTTGACACTCACGTCCTGTTGGCTCAATAGTTAAGAGATTGGTTGCTAACAGAAAGGTAGGCAGTTCGAATACACCAGGCTTTCTTTGAAAACCATATGGGACAGTTGTCTGTTCTGTAAAGTCAATATGAGTGGGAATCAACTTGATGGCAATTTTTTTTTTTTTTGATATTCTATTCCTTTTCCCTGATTTACTTCCTTGTAGTTACCACCTTCTAACATAGAGCATATTTTACTTTTTTTATTGATTTTAAGTTTAATAAAGGTGAGGGGTTTTATCTGTGTTTTTTCCAACTCTATTCCCAGACCTTATAACAATTTCTTGCATGCAGAAGGTGCTTTATAAATATTTCTAGAATAAATGAGTGAACAAATATATTATTACTCAGAAACAGGAAAATGGAAGACAAAAGAGAAAAAAATACCTATTAAATAATACTTAGAAATGTATTCAAAACATCATACATTTAACAGTGAACACACATATTTTCTAGAAATCATTTTATGATTGTTATCTCTAACTCATCACTTGTTTTATAGTTACTATTTTCTCTATAGTTTTCCTTGTGCGTACCCTAATTTCATTCATGTGTCCTTCACTAGGATGTGCAACTATATCTTTCTTGGAAAAAACAATGCTTTTTTCCCTTATCTGCTTGATGACCAGCTTGTTAATGAAGAGAATTAATAATAAAGTTCATGGCTTTTTAATATAATCTAGCCTTGATCCTCAACAGAAACAATTATTAAATGAGCAAATATCAGAAAAGAAATATAGTAAAGTAACTGCCTAAAATAATGAAACGTTTCTTTTGGCAGGAAAAACAGTTTGTCCCCATATACATTTAATCTTTCTTCCTTCTTCTTCTTTCTTAAAGTTGACCTAAGTATCCCACTCTTCTTTGCACCTTGATTTGCCTTGTGATGCAGTTTTGGACAATGAGATGTGAATCATGGTGATGATCAAATTCTGGAGCATATTTTTAAAAGGAAGAAAGCACCTTCTCTCCATTTCCCCTGTTCTCATTCTACAGGAGCTAATGCTGAACCAGTAGGTAGTGCATGCACCAGCCTCAAAATTTCCAATGACGAGAACAACCTAGGTGATTGAGAAGTAACAAGGTCCTTGATACCAGACAGTCACTATTCTAGCCCTGGAAAACATGTCCAAACATTTACTTGAAAGAAAACCACACCTCTATCTTTTTTAGAACCAACGTCTGTCAGTCTATTGTACTGTGCGGGCTTGCATGTTGCTGTGATGCTGGAAGCCATGCCACCGATATTTCAAATACCAGCAGGACAGTCATGGTGGACAAGCTTCTGAGGAGCTTCCAGACTAAGACAGACTAGGAGGAAAAGCCTGGCAATCTATTCTCAAAAAGTAGCCAGTGAAAACTCTATGGATCACAAAGTTTAGAAGGCACTCAAAATACTCAGTGGCTATACGCACAAGCATACCAAGGAAAATGAAAATGCAAAGGACCAGGGAATATTGTGTTCCGTCGTACATAGGGTCTCCATGAGTTCAAGCCAACTCAATGACAATTACCAACAATAATCATTTTTAACCCAGTATTTCACAGTCTCACGTGGCAACAAAAATTTACCTGAACTAGTACAGTCTTGGACAAAAATCATGACGCAGGGCTCCAATTCTGGTTCTGGTATGCCAAGGTGACCCTACTCAGGTAAATTGCCTGGATCTCCATTTTACCACGAATTAATAGCTTGGCCAATCAATTACTGAATATATCCCACGTGTCTGTAAATAGGCACTTCACTACAGATTGCATGTTTTATAAACTAGATTTAACTAAATAATGTCATGCTTCTAGTATTAGAGAAACCTCTACTCTCAGGGCTTAGTCACCCTTGGCAAATAGTGACACAGAATATATGGCACAGTGGGAAGAATCTAAGCAGCCCTGGTGGTGCAATGGGGCTTGGCTGCTAACTGAGAGATTGGCGGTTTGACCCTGCTCAGTGGCTCCACAGGCGAAAGACCTTGTGGTCTGCTCCTGTAAGCATTACAGCCTAGAAAATCCTATAGCGAAATTCTACGTTGTCACATGGGGTAGGTAAACCAACAAAACCAAACCCAGTGCCGTCGAGTCGATTCTGACTCATAGCGACACTGTAGGACAGAGTAGAACTGCCCCATAGAGTTTCCAAGGAGCACCTGGTGGATTCGAACCGCCGACCCTTTGGCTAGCAGCCATAGCACTTAACCACTATTGAGTCGATGGCACCAAACAGTAACAACAACAGGGAGAACCTCATTGTGCATATGTGCATGGACTTTGGTGTTAGCTGATGTCAGATGGATCCTGGCTGAAAGCAGGGAATACCAGAAGGATGTTTACCTGTGTTTTATTGACTTTGCAAAGGCATTCGACTGTGTGGATCATAATACATGGTGGATAACGTTGCAAAGGATAGGAACTCCAGAACACTTAATTGTGCTCCTGAGGAACCTGTACATACAAGCAGTTGTTCGAACAGAACAAGGGGATACAGCGTGGTTTAAAGTCAGGAAAGGTGTGTGTCAGGATTGTATCATTTCACCATACCTGTTCAATCTGTATGCTGAGCAAATAATTCGAGAAGCTGGACTGTGTGAAGGAGAGCGGGGCATCAGAATTGGGGGAAGACTCATTAACAACCTGCGCTATGCAGATGACACAACCTCGCTTGCTGAAAGGGAAGAGTACTTGAAGCACTTACTGATGAAGATTAAAGACCGGAGAATTCAGTATGGATTACGCCTCAACATAAAACTCCTCACGACTGGACCACTAAGCAACATCATGATAAATGGAAAAAAGATTGAAGTTGTCAAGGATTTCATTTTACTTGGATCCACAATCAACACCCATGGAAACCGCAGTCAAGAAATCAAAAGACAAATTGCTTTGGGAAAATCTGCTGGGAAAGACCTCTTTTAAGTATTGAAAAGTAAAGATGTCACCTTGAAGACCAAGGTGCACCTGACTCGTGCCATAGTATTTTCAATTGCATCATATGCATATAAAAGTTGGACAATGAATAAGGAAGACCGAAGAAGAACTGACACCTTTGAATTGTGATGTTGGTGAAGAATATTGACTATACCATGGACTGCCAAAAGAACGAACAAATCTGTCTTGGAGGAAGTACAACCAGAATGCTCTCCTTAGAAGAAAGGATGGTGAGGCTATGGCTTACATACTTTGGACCTGTTATCAGGAAGGATCAGTCCCTGGAGAAGGACACCGTGCTTGGTAAAGTAGAGGGTCAGTGAAAAAGAGGAAGACCCTCGATGAGATGAACTGACACCGTGGCTGCAACAATGGGCTCAAGCATAACAACAATTGCGAGTATGGTGGAGGACCAGGCCGTGTTTCCTCCTGCAGTATATGGGGTCACTATGGGTCAGAAATGATTTGACAGCACCTAACAAAAACTTTTTTTTTAACAAAAACTACAGCATATCTCACTCCTTAACCCATTTTACTCACTTTTAGTTTTGTGTGACCTTAGGCTAGTGGTTTCATTTTTTGCAGAAAATTTAATTTTTTCATCTTTAAAGACAGAGAATAAGATCTATTTTTTATGTTTGTTTCAAGGATTAAATGAAATAATATGTATAGAACACTCTTCATAGTACCTGACAAAGCAAGTGTCCGATCAATGGAGGCTGCAATCATTATTATTATGAGTTTTATTGCAATGTCAAAAGCTTCATGTTAAAAGTAGCACAAATGTGCTGCTTGAATTCCACTAAATTATCAAATTTTCTGTCAATAGAATTATTTTTGCAAACATAAATCTCAGCCATAATTGAATCTGTTTAATATAGGTACCAGAAAACGTAAGCTCCAAAAAAAGCCTTATTCTCCCTGTAGAATCCCCTATTGCCTCCAGGCACCTTGGTTATATGACCTGGAGGAATTATCTTTTAAGTTGTAGTAAATTACCACACTTTACTCAGGCAGAAAAGCCCACCTTCTGTAAGGAATTTTTAATGTATGACCTGGTCCATTTGGACGTCTCCCTTTCAAGTTAGCAGTAAACTAGTTCTCTAGTGTGTTATGAGAGTCCTCTATGAGTTATATAAAACATCCTTTGACTATTTGTGGTCAGGGTTGGGGGGAAAAACCCTCAAAACTTCATTCAAGAATAGGTCATAAGTCTCAGAGTTCTGGCTAAATGCCAACTTAAATAATGGCATTTTGCTCTACAAACCCACCCTTCCTTCACCGTAGAGAAAAAAAGACTTCCACACTCTCATGGGATTTTAGCAAGCAATTACACAACCAGAGTGAGGGGAGAGGTAGAAAGTAGATTTACAATCCAAAAATATTCCTCAACACGAGGAATAAGTACCTGTGCCAAAGAAGAGAGGTGTGAATTGTGTTCGGAACCTTAATTAACCATATGGCCCAAGAGCTGGCATTCACAAGTATGAAATGAAAGGGGTCTATAATCTAAGATGTTTCCAAAAGAGAGTCTTATGTCATGGAAAGGTGTTAAAGGCTCTTATTCAAAGGGTTTTTTCATTGGCGCAAGGGAAAGATTTGCCCTGAGTAATGTGTATGTGACCAGAAATTTAATAAGAGGATGAAACCATTTTATAAGGAATGATTCAGGAGCGCAGGGCCCTGGGTACTCAAGCAGTTATAATTTATACCAACCAAGAATGACCGCATTTCCTCAGATGTGTCTTCAGTTACATCCTGCATTTCTGATGAGAACAGGTTGCTAGCTGATCATTAATGGGGGCTCTTCTGTGGCCTTCACCCAATTTGGTGTTCATTAAACCCTATTCCTGATCAATTACAACAGGTTTCTGGGAAAACACTCAAGTTTTTTTTTTTTTTTTTTCCCTTAGTAAATGAAATCACGTCCTGGCTAAGTAAGAATGAATAATGGTGGAAGAGAGAAAGAGAAGGCTGCAAAGGGTTACAAAAGTAAATTGTTCTCATCTCCTCCTTAAATAAGTTCCTATCTACAGTTTTAGGGAGCAATTATATGAAAAAAATTCAATAAACAGATTAATAATCATCTGGGTATAGTCAATGAAATGGCTATGTAACATGTTGGATAAAACATTGGAGTCTTTCAAATTTTATATTACACAGTAACCCACTTAGTAGCCCACTTTAACCCTTTGCACATACAGGTATGCTAACCTCAACTGAATTTTAACAATCAAGGCATTTCAAATATTTCATTCAGATGGAATAAAATTTTAAAAAGTTGCTGTTGCGTTGATTCTGACTCACAGCAACGCCATAGGACAGAATAGGACTGTCATATCCACATAGGGTTTCCAAGGAGTGCTGGTGGATTTGAACTGCCAGTCTTTTGGTTAGCAGCCCAATGCTTAACCACTGGACCACCAGGGCTCTGAAATAAAATTACAGCTCTCATAAAGATAGTGGATTTCAGTTCCTAGCGTTTCTTTAAACTCTAAAAAAAAAAATTTTTTTAAGTTAAAATGAAATTAAAGTTTTTTTTTTTTTTTTAAGTTTTAAAGGAAAAAAGCACTTGGGAAAATTGGAAGATACAGGTGGGAGCCTGGCCATCAGCTCGTCTTTAAACTCCGTAAGTGATTCCAGTGTGGGCCTTGGCATCTTCGGTTAAGAACTTCTGCTCTAAAGAATGTTGTATATTTGAAATATTCGGACAAAGGCCAAGATCCTGTTCCCAAAATCTAATTAATTGTTATGAAATGCTGAGGGGTTCATGCAGCGTGAACAAGGGTCTTTCCCACACGTTCCTAGTGACAGTTGCTAATAATCTCTTTGAAGTTAAGTCTCTGTGAAAGCGCCATGCGAAAATCGTTTTTGTAACTGGAAATGAATCAGACAAGCTTCTCAGCTACTCCCAAACCAAATTCCAGTAAATCTCATATTATTTGGCTCATTTTCCCTAACTCCTGTTGTGATTTAATTCTGTTTCAGTCTTATCCAAATTGCCACTCTCGAAAGATTTTTGCTTAGCAAATAGCTTTTCAAGCTCTATTATCAGTTCTTGTCAAAACAGCATTTTGAAGTCTGGAAAAAATATCATTTTAATAATAAATATCCCTCCAGTAATTCAATTACTTGGGGATTTTGTCATATGTGTGAAAAGAGTGTTTAGCTCCAAGAAGAGACAGACTTCTACGGCACGGTAATTTTGTTGTTGGGTTTTTTCTTTTTTTGGGGGGGTGAACATTTTAATTTAGAGTTCAAAACAAGTTCAGCAGATTAGAATCCCAGATTACAAAGAATATGGATATAATTCTTATTTTCATCATTAAAGGGTGAAATAAAGTCACCGTGTTTCTTTTCAGGAGGCTCTCTCCCAGCTAATGCAGCTTCAAGCTGTGAACAAACCCTTCCACTGGCTTATTTCTTAAACACTAAAAAGTAAACAAATGGCTCAGCTAAGGCTTTATTTCTGCCTGTGTTGCTAGAATACTTCTAACTGGAGGCAGTATTTAAGGTGTTTTATTCCAAAATCTATAAGTAATCATCTCAACACCCTTAACATTTGCCTGTGACTTGGCTGCTGACCAAAAGTTTGGCAGTTCGAAACCACCAGGCACTCCTTGGAAATCCTATGGGGCAGTTCTACACTGTCTTATAGGGTCACTCTGAGTCAGAATTGACTCTATGGCAATGAGTTTGGTTTGGTTTTTAATCTTTTGTCCTGTTCCTTCATTCATTCATTTATTTAACTAATACTTTATAAGCATTCCTACAGGCCAGGCATTGAGGACATGGGAAAAAGCACAACAGAAAAAGAAGAGGAAGAAAAGAAAGAGAGAAGAAAAAGAAAAGAGGAAAGAAAGAGAAGGGGGAAGGGAGGGAAAGAGGAAGTGAGGGATGAAGACCCCTGCCTTCACAGATCTTGCAGAACAGAATGAAAATTACACAATAAATAAGTTTATGGATACCAAATGATAAGCAATAAAAGAAAACTAAAAACAGAGAATGGTGTTACAAAATGTGCAATGGTTTTTAATTAAAGATTCAATTTCTTTAGTGATACAAAACTATTCGGATTTCATCTCAGTTTTACTAAATTTTATTTTCCAAAGAATCTGCTTATCTTATTTAAATTTGCAATTTCATTGGCATGAATGTCTTCAAAATACACTCTTATTATTCTGCTAATATCTGCAAAGCACTTAATATATTTTTTGTTCTTAATGTTGGCAATATATCATGTGCCTGTCAGTTTGTCGTACTGTGGGGGCTTGTATGTTGCTGCGATGCTGGAAGCTATGCCACCGGTATCCCGATTCCAGCAGGGTCACCCATGGAGGACAGGTTTCAGCCGAGATTCCAGACTAAGACAGACTAGGAAGAAGGATCCAGCAGTCTACTTCTGAAAAGCATTAGCCAGTGAAAACCTTATGAATAGCAGCGGAACATTGATATAGTGCTGCAAGATGAGCCCCCCAGGTTGGAAGCCATTCAAAAGATGACTGGGGAAGAGCTGCCTCCTCAAAGTAGAGTCAACCTTAATGACGTGGATGGAGTAAAGCTTCTGGGACCTTCATTTGCTTATGTGAAGTGACTCAAAATGAGAAGAAACAGCTGCAAACATCCATTAATAATCGGAACCTAGAATGTAAGAAGTACGAATCTAGGAAAATTGGAAATCCTCAAAAGTGAAATAGAATGCATAAACATCAATATCCCAGGCATTAGCGAGCTGAAATGGACTGGTATTGGCCATTCTGAATCAGACAATCATATAGTCTACTATGCTGGGAATGACAACTTGAAGAGGAATGGTGTTGCATTCATCGTCAAAAAGAACCTTTCAAGATCTTTCCTGAAGTACAATGCTGTCAGTGATAGGATGATATACGCATGCCTACAAGGAAGACCAACTAATCCGACTATTATTCAAATTTACACACCAAACACTAGGGCCAAAGATGAAGAAACAGAAGATTTTTATCAGCTCCTACAGTCTGAAATTGATCGAACATGCAATCAAGATGCATTGATAATTACTGGCAATTGGAATGCAAAAGTTGGAAACAAAGAAGGATCAGCAGTTGGAAAATATGGCCTTGGGGATAGAAACAATCCCGGAGATCGAATGATAGAATTTTGGAAGGCCAACGACTTCTTCACTGCAAATACCTTCTTTCACCAACATAAACTGCGACTATTTTATACACATGGACCTTGCCAGATGGAACACAAAGAAATCAAATTGACTACACCTGTGGAAAGAAACGATGGAAATGCTCAATATTGTCAGTCAGAACAAGGCCAGGGGCTGACTGTAGAATAGACCATCAATTGCTCATATGCAAGTTCAAGCTGAAACTGAAGAAAATCAGAGCAACTCTATGAGAGCCAAAATATGACCTTGAGTATATCACACCTGAATTTAGAGACCATCCGAAGAATAGATTTGATGCATTGAACACTAGTGACCGCAGACCAGACGAGTTGTGGAGTGACATCAAGGACATCATCCATGAAGAAAGCAAGAGGTCACTGAAAAGACAGGAAAGAAAGAAAAGACCAAGATGGATGTCAGAGGAGACTCTGAAACTTGCTCTCGAACATCGAGCAGCTAAAGCAAAAGGAAGAATTGATGAAGTAAAAGAACTGAACAGAAGATTTCAAAGGGCCTCTCAAGAAGACAAAGTAAAGTATTATAATGACATGTGCAAAGAGCTGGAGATGGAAAACCAAAATGGAAGAACACACTCGGCGTTTCTCAAGCTGAAAGAACTGAAGAAAAAATTCAAGCCTCAAGTTGCAATAGTGAAGGATTCCACGGGGAAAATATTAAATGATGCAGGAAGCATCAAAAGAAGATGGAAGGAATACACAGAGTCATTATACCAAAAAGAATTAGTCGATATTCAACCATATCAAGAGGTGGCATATGATCAGGAACCAATGGTACTGAAGGAAGAAGTCCAAGCTGCTCTGAAGGCATTCGCAAAGAACAAGGCTCCAGGAGTTGATGGAATATCAATTGAGATGTTTCAACAAACAGATGCAGCGCTGTAGGTGCTCACTCGTCTATGCCAAGAGATATGGAAGACAGCTTCCTGGTGAACTGACTGGAAGAGATCCATATTTATGCCTATTCCCAAGAAAGGTGATCCAACTGAATGTGGAAATTATAGAACAATATCGTTAATATCACATGCAAGCAAAATTTTGCTGAAGATCATTCAAAAACGGCTGCAGCAGTATATCCACAGGAAACCGCCAGAAATTCAGGCTGGTTTCGGAAAAGGACATGGAACCAGGGATATCATTGCTGATGTCAGATGGATCCTGGCTGAAAGCAGAGAATACCAGAAGGATGTTTACCT
Organism: Elephas maximus indicus; assembly: GCF_024166365.1. Lineage (NCBI taxonomy): Eukaryota > Metazoa > Chordata > Mammalia > Proboscidea > Elephantidae > Elephas > Elephas maximus. The sequence goes on along the minus strand of NC_064836.1, from coordinate 33,963,374 downwards.
GTGTTTTACTGACTATGCAAAGGTATTCGACTGTGTGGATCATAACAAACTATGGATAACATTGGGAAGAATGTGAATTCCAGAACACCTAATTGTGCTCATGAGGAACCTTTGCATGGATCAAGAGGCAGTTGTTCGGACAGAACAAGGGGATACTGATTGGTTTAAAGTCAGGAAAGGTGCGCGTCAGGGTTGTATTCTTTCACCATACCTATTCAATCTGTATGCTGAACAAATAATCCGAGAAGCTGGACTATATGAAGGAGAACAGGGCATCAGGATTGGAGGAAGACCCATTAACAACCTGCATTATGCAGATGGCACAACCTTGCTTGCTGAAAGTGAAGAGGACTTGAAGCACTTACTAATGAAGATCAAAGACCACAGCCTTCAGTATGGATTACACCTCAACATAAAGAAAACAAAAATCCTCACAACTGGACCAATGAGCAACATCATGATAAGTGGAGAAGAGATTGAAATTGTCAAGGATTTCATTTTACTTGGATCCACAATCAACACCCATGGAAGCAGCAGTCAAGAAATCAAAAGACGCATTGCATTGGGCAAATCTGCTGCAAAGGACCTCTTCAAAGTGTTGAAGAGCAAAGATGTCACCCTGAAGACTAAGGTGTGCCTGACACAAGCCATGGTATTTTCAATCAGATCATATGCATGTGAAAGCTGGACAATGAATAAGGAAGACCGAAGAAGAGTTGACACCTTTGAATTGGGTTGGCGAAGAATATTGAATATACCATAGACTGCCAAAAGAACGAACAAATCTGTCTTGGAAGAAGTGTGGCCAGAATGCTCCTTAGAGGCAAGGATGGCGAGACTGCATCTTACATACTTTAGATGTGTTGTCAGGAGGGATGAGTCCCTGGAGAAGGACATCATGCTTGGCAGAGTACAGGGTCAGTGGAAAAGAGGAAGACCCTCAACGAGGTGGATTGACCCAGTGGCTGCAACAGTGAGCTCAAGCATATCAACGATTGTAAGGATGGTGCAGGACTGGGCAGTGTTTCATTCTGTTGTGCATAGGGCCGCTGTGAGTCGGAACCGAATCGACGGCACTTAACAACAACAATCTTGTCTGTCTGTATCTATCTCTTTCCCTATCTGCCTTCTCTCTTGATTTTGATCACTTTTGCCAGAAGATTATTCTAATTCTGGCTATACTATTTACTAGCTGCACAAATCTGCTGCAAAAGACCTCTTTAAACTGTCAAAAAACAAAGATATCTCTTTAAGGACTAAGGTGCGCCTGACCCAAGCCATGGTGTGTTCAATTGCCTCATATGCATGTGAAAGCTGGGCAGTGAATAAGGAAAACTGAAGAAGAATTGATGCCTTTGAATACTGAATATATCATGGATTTCCAGAAGAATGAATAAATCTGCCTTGGAAGAAATATAACCAGAATGCTCCTTAGAAGCAAGGTTGGCAAGACTACTTCTCACATACTTTGGACATGTTATGAGAAGGGACCAGTCCCTGAAGAAGGACATCATGCTTGGTAAAGTCGAGGGTCAACAAAAAAAGAGGAAGACCCTCAATGAGATGGATTGACACAGTGGTTTCAACAATGGGCTCAAGCAAAACAACAATTGTAAGGATGGTGTAGGACCGGGCAGTGTTTCCCTCTATATGTACACAGGGTTGCTACGAGTCAGAACCGACTTAATGGCACCTAACTACATTAACTGCTGCACAATATTAGGTGATTATCTAGTTTCTGTGTCTTAGAAATAAGGATAATAATATACAATCAACAAGGTTATTATGAGAATCAAATGAGTTTATGTATGAATATAACATATATTCTGATAGGTCCTGTTGCACTTGTTGGAAACCCTGGTGGCTTAGTGGTTGAGTGCTACAGCTGCTAACCAGAGGGTCGGGAGTTTGACTCCACCAGGTGCTCCTTGGAAACTCTGTGGAGCAGTTCTACTCTGTCCTATAGGGTCACTAAGAGTCAGAATCGACTCGACGGCACTGGTTTGGTTCTGGTGGTTGCACTTGTTATCATTGTTGGCCTTCCCCACTTGTTGCCATTAACTGTGTCCTTTCACTGTATCTTCCACCTTCCTGGCCAGGTATATCAGAAGGTTTAGCCTCTTTATGTGGAGTCCCTGGGAGGCACAAAACGGTTAAGCTGTTGAACTATTAGCTGAAAGTTTGGCAGTTCAAACCCTCTCAGAGGTTCCTCAGAAGACAGGTCTCGTGATCTGCTTTGGAAAGGTCACAGCCTTGAAAACCCTGTGTGGCAGTTCTATTCCGCATACTTGGGGTCACCATAAATCAGAATCAAGTCAAAGGAAACTAACAACAAAAACAGCTTCTTTCCCTTCTTAACCAGGTCTTAGCATGGCCCTGCCACCACAGACATAAGACAGAACAATGCCCACAACAAATATAACCCAAGGTAGGCTACTGGGTGCCCTAACTCCTTTCATTTTTGAGATATTTCTAAAAGTATTTCTACTCTGTGTCTTAAAAGGATATATTTTTAAAAAAAAAAAGAAAGAAAGAAACACGTTGCCTTCAAGTCAATTCTGACTTATAGCAACCCTATAGAACAGAGTACAACTGCCCCATAGGGTTTCCAAGGAGTGTCTGGCGGATTCTATTCAAACTGCCATCCCTTTGGTTTGCAGGCGTAGCACTTAACCACTACTCCACCAGGGTTTTTTCCTCCATTAGACTATATGCTAGAGAAAAGAGGCATGATGGGTAGAATTCCACTACCAATTTCTCCTGAAATTTCTTACCATGATAACTAACACTCTAAAATGACCTTTACTTGACTGCAACTAGAATATTTAAAAATCACTTATGACGTGGGTAACGACTCAAAAAACAGCACGCTAATAATGGCCAGCCGATAAACAGACTCTAAGAAGGTATTCGGGTGAATGGAAGAAAGGGGTTGAAATTGATTTTGAAAAATATGACTATATTAAGTAATCGTTTTATATGGAACAGGATTTACAAGCAATGCTAGTTGTGCAAGGATTGCAAAACTTTTCCACTTTTTAACTGTCAGCAAGAGGGAGGGTCTTCTTTAAATAGGAATTCGAATAGCTTTTTGGCTTTAAAATTGAGGCTTGAAAACCCCCTTTATGGGATGCTGGAAACACTGGTGGCACAGTGGTTAAGTGCTACAGCTGCTAACCAAAAGGTCGGCAGTTCGAATCCACCAGGCAGTCCTTAGAATCCCTATGGGGCAGTTCTATTCTGTCCTATAGGGTCACTATGAGTCAAAATCGACTCGACAGCCACGGGTTTGGGTTTTTTATGGGATGCTTATTAATTAAATCAGCAGGCATATATTATCAACTGTCACAAAAAACTTGGTCCTCAAATACGCTCACTACTGTAGAATCTTGACTCTCTTTTTTACTGCAAAATTCAGCATAACAGCATGCTCGTTTTAATTTCTTTATTTGCTGTGACCATGTCCAGAAATGTGAGTATAGCTGTAACAAAACAGGAAAACTCCACTCTAGGAATGTGAAGATTGATAAAAAAATAAAATAAAAATAAAAAAGGTTTACCGGTAAACCAGCACTTGAGCCATCCCATCTTTATACTTAAACACATTAAAACTTGTTTACCCGCTCTACAAAATACATGACCAGTGCTCCTCAAAACTGTTAAGGTTTTCAAAAATAAGGAAAGTCTGAGATGCCATCACAGACAAAAGGAGCCTAAAAAGACAGGATGACTAAATATAATGTACTATCCTTGATGGGATCCTGGACCAGAAAGTGACTTAGGTAAAAACTGAAGAATTCTAAGTCAAGTATATATGATACTTAAGAAAGATGTATCAACAATGGTTAATTGTGACAACAATAGCATACTAATGTAAGATAGTAATAAAAGGGGGCACCGGGTGTAGGGTAGATCAGAATTCTGTACTGCCTCACAACTTTTCTGTAAATCTAAAGAGATTGTAATACAAAGAATTTTATTTAAAAATTAAAAAAAAAAAAATTGAAAAAATTATGCTGAATGAAGTCAGTCAATCATAAAAGGACAAACATTGAATGATCTCACTCAAATGAAGTATCTAGAACTGGCAAATGCATAAAGACCAAAGTTTATTAGTGGTTACCAGGGGTGGGACGGAGGGGGAAAGCAGGAGTCATTGTTTAGGAAGCATTGAGTTTCTGTTTACGGTTACGGAAAATCTGGCAACGGCTATTGGCTGAACAAAGTGGTTAATGTACTTGACGTCAATAAACTGTACACATGAAAAACACTACATTGGCAAATGCTTTGTTATATATATTTTTAAAACAAAAAATAAATTTTAAGAAGTGTGCTCACTGAATAAAAACAAAGCTATTTTTTTCTCAACTTCTTCAACATTGTTATGACTATATTGAAATATACTATCTGTGTTAATGTATTCATTATGTTGTCCTTCATTACTGATAGATGGGTGCTAGATAGATAGATAGAGAAATAGATGATAGATAGACAGACGGGTAGGTGGATGGATGGATGGATGGACGGACGGACGGACGGACAGACGGACAGACAGATATTAATTATAGAGCAATGTATGGCAGTATTCTTAAATGTTTGGTAGAATGATGTTTAACATTAATGCAATAACTTTCATTGAACACCTACCACATACAAGAAAGTATATACTAAATAATTTGGTAAATAGCCAGGTAAATCAGAAATGAATCTTTCTTTAATTTAGTAGAGGAAATAGATACGAAAAAAAAAAAAATCTAAAATACAGTATTGGAGCCAGTCAGACTGTAGTGGATGCTGTAGTGTACACCCAGATCCTGCCTTTAGGACAGAGACATTTACTCTTTCAGCCTATCATATCAGTAAAGTTTTTGGGGTTCAGTGATCTTAGGCATGCCAAGACATACTCTCCCAAAGAAAAGAACACACAGTTGTTATTTCACACCTCCCAGCACTAAGAAAGAAGCCACAAAGCTTGTTAGGCATTTTGAATTCTAAACTAGCATATGCTACAGTTGAGAAGACTGTGCTAAGCCTCTTCTGGATAACAATGAACAGCTGACAGCTCTGAGACCAGAGTAGAAAAAGGCTCCACAGTGGGTGTAGCCTATGATGCAAGTAGCTCTCCCAGTGGGTTCCTATGACCTGGCAGTCCCTATTGTTCTAGAGCTGTCTGCAGTGGGGAAAGGTGCCTTATGGAGTTTATGACAAGTCTTAATAAAAGAATCAAAATATACATTTCTAACATTCTAGAACAAGGCCATTTGCAGTAGAAAACAGTGCCCCATTTGTAAAGTAGCTCTTGATGTTACCTGAAAAAGTAGAGACAAAATAGATATCATAAGTTATCAAGCTACCTTGCAATTAGAGATACCCAACCTGAAATGCATCCTATCAGACCTACCATGCCATAGAGCCGGAGAGACCCTGCAGCAATCCATCACAAGATGAAGTGGTACTGAGGGACCAGGAGAAAGCAGGGGCAGAAGAGACATAAATAAACCCTATGAGTATTTAGTCCAGCACTCACACTACCAGTCACTTTTCACCTCCTCTTCAGCTCAAGCATGGCGTACTGGAGGTCTCTTATATAACAAGCTGAGAGGGGAGAAAAAGGGCAACCTTGCTTCACGAATGATTTGGCTGAGAGTGTCACTGTGAGGTCCATGAAAGCTCATGAGTGGCCCCGAAAAAAAGTGGTGTGACAAAGTACTCCCAGTGGGTACCATTTGGGGAAAAGCATGGTCACCGACTTTGTGTGGAAAGAGAAGTAGCTTGTATTAAGAAGATACGTGGAAGTTTCTCTTCCAGCTAAGAAGTAGAAAGATAGAAAATCTCACTCCCACCCTAAAATGCTAGTGAATACACTGGGTAAGAAAATTAAGAATGACTTTAAAAGGTTATAGAATCCAGGGAAGGCATGTAGTTATCTGTTTATATGTTAATATATCCCAATGCAGAAGTGTTTTGAGATAGATAATGTGCATATTTGTCTCTTTACATAGCTTTCAACTCAGTCTTCCCCAAGCTACCAAGACAACCAAAACAATAACAACCTTGGGTAAGGTAGAGACCGAGATGCAGTAATAAGACATGAGGATACCATTTTTCTGCTACAGAGAAAAGGTCCAGCTTAACATCCCAACTGCTCCACTCAAGGGAAGTTTATTAGAAGACAGATGTACATGGAAATGGAAATGCGTATACAGATAAAGAAACATAATCAATATAGAAAGAAGGAAAGTAGCTCATTTTTGTCAACAGGCAGCTGCAGGGATCCCTTTTCCCAAGTAAACATCACAGAGGCGCCATTTAAACTGGTATAACTCTGTGGAGGGGTTGAAAGGAAAAGCTTGATTGAGATGCAAATAATAATTGTGTGCTTCAACATCCAAATTTTGAATGTCTTCATACAAAGGAACTGGGAGTTATCAGGACTTAGAATAAAAGATCCAATACCAAAAAGAGATTTTCCAAAAAATAAAAGAGAGGAAGGGAGGGAAATTTTCCAAAAATTAAAAGAGAGGAAGGGAGGGAGGAAGGGATAGAGAAAAAAAAAAAAAAGTTTAAAAATGTGTTAACATGCGAAGAGACTAGGCCTGGAAAAGGTGCAAAACTGAACAATTAAACTTAAAACAATCCAGACAAGGCCAGAGCAGAGCCATTTTTCCTAATAAACAAGTCTAGAATGTCTACATGTAGGCACAACTGAATATTAATTACATCTTTAGCTCAAGCCAGCAACTATTTTGCTAATTAAATCTGCCTTAGTTAAATATTTCGAAATTAATGATTTCTTGTTTTCATATAACTTCAAATAAAAGTAAATTTAATGATCGATGTAATGAAAATTCTGATATTCCTGGAAACAGACAAACAAGGCACAGTTGCTTCATAGTTGATTCCATCTCATGGTGACTCCATGTGTTTCAGAGTAGAATTGTGCTCCATAGGGTTTTCAAGGCTGTGATCTTTTGGAAGGAGCTTGCCAGGTCTTTCTCAGGACAAAGAAGCTGCATTAGTTATTTATCAACAACAAAAAAATTAATATAAAGAGCTGTTTTTTATACAGCTCTTGAAGGTAAGGGCTCGGAAGGTAAAAAGAACTTGTGGGGAAGGTAAAAATTAAAAATATTTCTGTGACAGCAACTGTAGGGCTGGAGGAACAAAGAGGAGCATTTGGAAAATATTAAAACTTAGAAGCTTGTGGAAGTGGCCCCAGGGAGTGGGAACTCGGACATCTGAGGAAGTGGCACTGCTTGGTTCTGCTTGTGTTTCTGAGAGGAAATGACAAGGCTTATCTATAAGTTCTGGAAAGACCACAAATGCTGCTGTTGGAGTAAAGTGTCACTGCCAGGGTGAGGGTGTATTCCTAGGGTGGTGCTAATAGGTGACTTCTATCTGAACAGTTGGCCACTAGAACTAACCCAGAGGCGCGTTGGAAGACATGACTGGTGATCTATGTCTGAAAGGTCACTACCATGAGTCAGAAGTGACTTGACAACAAACAAAGGAGAGCTATTTGTTTTTTAAAAAATATATCAGATATTTTTACCTATGATCCTATTGAATCAACTATTTACATCTTTAATTGTCCCTCTGTATGTACATTTTCTAGAAAAAAAATCATAGATTTTGCAAATAATGATAGTTTGGCGATTCTAACTTTTGAATGAAATTTATTTTTCTTGTTGATGTATTGACTGGTGCATCAATAAAAAATCCATTGCCACTGAGTTGATTCCAACTCACGGAGACCCTATAGGACAGAGTAGAACTGCCCCACGTGGTCTCCAAGCAGCTGCTGTTGGATCTGAACTGTTGACCTTTTGGTTAGCAGCCAAGCTCTTTACCACTGTGCCACCAGGGTCCCAACAGGTACATCAATCATGATGTTAAATAATACTGACTACACTAGGAATCTTTTTCTTCTTACCATTATTAACAGAAAGAGCTACTAGCTATAAACCACAAAAAAACTAACAGTGGGTGACAAGGAGTTTGTTGAAAGAATATTGATGAGTTCACAGAATTACTGGAAGCTCTGATGAACAGACTGAGAAAACAGGCAAAAACCAGAGGTTAGGTGAAAAGGTGCCACACAGCAAGATCAGCAAGGGCATCACAACCACTGCTAAACCCTTGGAACTACAGCTCACATTGTTCCAACTCCTGGCCCTGGCCCTGGCCCTGGCCCTGTGGCCTGGCCCCTGGCTTCCATCATCAGCAACAGGGCCACTGAAGCACCTGGGCAGGGCTTGTGTGTATCTCTGATTCACCATTGTAAACCTAGATCAGGGTCTTTAATTGTTATTAATTGCTGTCCAGTCATCTCCAACTCATGGCCTCCTTAGGTAGAACAGAATGAAACATTGTCTAGTCCTGTGCCATCTTCATGATGGTGTCTACATTTGAGTCCATTTTTTCAGCCACTGTGTCAGTCCATCTCACTGAGGGCCTCTCTCACTTTTGCGAGCCTTCCACTTTATCAACCATCATGTCCCTTTCTTAAGACCATTTTTCCTGATGACATATCCAAAGTTAAGTGAGCCAGAGATTCACCATTCCTACTTCTAAGGAGCATTCTGGTTGTATTTCTTTTACGACTGATTTGTTCATATTCAGTCTTCTTCACCAACACCACAGCTGGAATGCTTCAATTCTTCTGCCTTCCTTTTGCATTGTCTAGCCTTCACATGCGTATGAGAAGACTGAAAAGAACTGGCTTGGGTTCCCCGCACTTTAGTCCTCAAAGTGCCATCTCTGCTTTTTATAATGTTCAAAACAGTCTTCAAAGAGGTCTTTTGCAGCTGATTTGCCCAATGCAATGCAATGTTTAATTTCTTGTTTCTTCCCTGGGAAACATTAGCCATATTTAATCACAAGTGGCAGAGTGGTGAGGTTGCAGGAATGAGGGCCTCCTTTGCTTTATTTTCTTGTTTGTTTTGTGTTTGTTGTATTTGGCTTCTACGATACCTTTGGCTCCCACTGAGATACACAAAGCTGTGATTTCCCCCATTTGGAGGGAATTCACGTGCTAAGAAGACAAACATAGTAAAAAGTGTCTCTTTTGTAATGTTTCCAGTCTCTTTCTATTAGGTTTGGATCAGCTCTAGGCAATCTCCCTAAATTTGGTTCAAATGTTCCTGTACTTTAAAGATAATTTTTGCAATCAAATGTTAGGAATTTTGCAATTTTCCTAGATTTATTGAATTGGAAAATTTCTTTTTCTTTTTTTTTTTTTTTTGGTCCATTCTTTTGGTCATTTCATGAATTTCGGAGAGCAGAATAGGCTAAATACACTTTTGTCACACTAATTTCATTGGTATTTTCTCTATTGTTGGAAACTAGAAGAGGGTGCATGACACATTGTACCGAGAAACGGTTTTTCATTTTATACAAAAATGTTTTATATGCAACGGTATATCTTGTCATGAAAACTGATAAAATCCCCAGTAGACAGAATATGGAATAAAGCGGGGGGGGAGGGCAATTCCTTAGGGGGGTTTGTCTTAGGTTTTCACTGGGGGGTGGGTTAAATTGGAAATGCACTATATAACAATGGATAATATATGGTTATATCCCATTATATACTGATTTGGATGAAGAATTAAGGCACATTAAGAAATTGAAAACTTCCCTTATTTCAGAGCTTAAAAGGCCATGGTGACTTAATTCTATCACCCATTGGGCTGTAAAGCCTATCAGAGCAGGAGAGGTACTCATTTTGCTTACTGTCAATCACTGACATCTGTCCAGTGACTGGCATAGAGTAGAGATTGAAATATTAGTTGCGCTAATCAATCAAGTAAGTAGGTAACAGTATATTAAGAAAATTGTTTATGTATCAAGAATTAGCATGCAAAGCACCAAAACACATAGTCTGTGAAGATGGAGACATTTAGAAAGACATGTCAGGACTGAGAGCAGTGGAGAAGCGTTGTCAGAGGGCTATTTGCATGAGGAATAAAAGGAATTGGTGGAAATGACAAGTGAGTGGACTCCATAAGCTGACAGCAAGCCCTGGTCTAAGATCCACCTCGGCGTCCTTGGAAAACAGAGCCTCCTCAGCTTCTCAGGGGGGACCATCGTGGAAGAAGGTTGTCCTTGGAGTCACAGGTGATGATCTGCTGTCTATATGGTGCTTTGCTTTTTCAAACTTTATCTTTCTACCCTGAATCTTTAATTCTAAGCTGTCTTCTGAGCATTTCACCATCTTAACTATCAATAAAGAAAAAGAAAACACAAAACCTTCATTCGACTCTGGTACATTCTGAAGTTATTATCCATTTATTTCTGGGATGGTCATCACCTCAATTCCTATTTAATTAGCCATTGTCTGCCTTTGCTTTTCACTCCTCATTCATCCTTCAACATTTTGCAAACTGACGAATCTCCTGTTTTCCTCAGATACTGTGATGGTTAAGCTTGTGTGTCAGCTTGGCTGGGCCATGATTCCCAGCGTTTTGGCAGACGTATAATTTTGTGACCACTTCCCTGTTGAAATTCGATACGTGGGCTCTGCTGTAAGTAGCCAACCAGGTGAAAGGAAGTTTCCTTGGGCGTATGGCATGCGTAGAATATGAGCAGACGTTCTGGCAAGGCTTGGGGGCTTTTCCTGGTTCTGGATCCTGCAGCTGGCTCCTGGTAGTCTGACCTCTGATTCTTGCGACTTGAGCTAGCAGCTTACCTGCCATCTTGTCTGCCAATCTTGGGAATCATTGATCTTCACAGCCTGTGAGCAGCAGCCCTGCTCTCCAACCTGCTGATCTTGGCTTTACCAGCCCCCACGGCTGCGTGAATCAGGAGAAGCCTCTATCCTGACCTACGGACTTGGGAGGTTATAGCCTCTACAACCATGTCAGCCACTTCCGTGATATAAAATCTCTTTCTCTCTCTCTATATATATTTATACACTTCACTGGTTTTGCTTCTCTATAGAACCCAGCCTAAGACAGGTACTCATCCTCCATTATCCTGAAGCATTCAATACTAATAAATTCTCTTTAATTTACTTTTTTTTCTATAATATCTCTTCAGTAGAAACAATTGCTATATAAAACCCATAACTGTATTATTCCCAAAGCTAAATACATCTCTGTCTTCTTATTTACTTGCTAACTTGGCATATTCTTCTATTTTCTTTATTTAAATTCTCATCTCCATTTGAAAAGATATACTACCAATGATACGTTAGCTGTAATCCTTAATGCTTTGCAACAACCAACCACAAAATCTCAATGGCATACAACAATGAACTTTCACTCATCACACAGCTGCAGACCGGTTTGGGTATGGGTTACCCTGGGGTGGATTTGGCTGGATGGTTCTGTTCAGGCTGGGGGCAGCGAGGCCTCTATTGTTCTTCAGAGTTCTGTTGGTTAGGTAGGGAAGCCCTGCTATACGTGTCTCTCCTCCTCCTTGGACCAGAAAGCTGGCCAGTACATGGTAGATATGTAACAGGCCAAGTATAAGCATACAAGGCTCAAAATTAAGACATAAGCTCAAAATTGGCACACTGTTACTTCTAACCAGTGTTATTGGTCAAAATGAATCAACTTGGCAAAGCCCAAAGTCAAGCCAATCTATGGGTGTGGAGCAGGGAGGAGTGAGGAGCTGAGATCAAGCTCCCAACTGATGACCCAGAGACAGCCTACAAGAGTAAGAAAAACCCAGTTTTGAGTGTCTGATAGGCCTGAGTTGGAATTTAATAAACAAAGGATCCTAGGAGTCTATTTAACCAAGTACCTTTAATTGTGTGGCATCAGTATATAAATATTGTACCCTTTTGTGAAGTTTGGAGCCCTGGTGGCGAAGTGGTTAAGAGCTTGGCTGCTAACCAGAAGGTCAGTAAATCAAGTTCTCCAACTGCTTTTTGGAAACCCTATGGAGCAGTTCTACTCTGTCCTGTAGGGTCACTGTATATTGGAACCGACTCGAAGGCAATGGGTTTGGTTTGGTTTGGTTTTATGAAGTTTATTTCCTTTTATAAATTCCAGTTAGCAAACCATTTTTCATTTAAATTTGCATGAGTTGTCACCAAAAAATAATCTATCACATTAACATTGGTGTCACTTAGTCTAAAGACCCTCAGAAATACAGATTATCACTCGAGAGATGTTGCCTACTGTTTTTCCTAATTCACTCTTTAGTCCTTCTCCTGGCAAAGGAGTGCAATCCTAATTAGGATAGGGACTAATGTAGCTAGTCCTATCATCAGGAAAACATCAACAGTGATGTTTACTGCCCCCGAAAGAAGTTAAGAACCGTGAGCCAAGTTCCATAAAGCAGAAAATGTGATAAGATTGCAGGAACCTGAAACTACTCAATGTATTTTGCCAGTGGCTTAATCCCTGTCTGTTTCCCATTGGGACTGACTTTAAATTACAACCATTGAAACACAACCATTTTTTCCATGGAGCAAAAAGAGAGGGAACTGAAGCACAGTTTGTCATTCCACAGCCAGTCTTTTTTGGGGGAAAGCAGAGATGCAGGAATAGGTGAGGCAGGAAAAAGAAGAGTAGGCTGAGCCCCTGGAGCCTGTGGAAAGGAAAACTAGCCTCCAGCAGGGACACTGGCTTGTGGTTTAAACGAGAGCTGGTTACTTAAGCACATATTGTTCTAGAAGAGATGTTACTGTTGTATGTATATCAGTAGCCATGCTTTTACTGCAATTTTTAGTCAATGAATTAATTCTATGCGTAGTATTTGTCTCTAATCCACATAAAACCTCATAGGGTATGAATTATTTCCACTCATATATAGGAGCCTGGTGGCTCAATGGTGACTGCTAACTGAAAGGTTGGAGGTTCGAACTCATCCAATGGCTCCATGGGAGAAAGGCCTGGCAATCTGCTTCTGTAAATATTACAGCAGAGATTTACCAAGTTTCCTAAGGTTAAGTGGCTTGCTGTATGCATCACACTGGGCATGTTGCTAAGCAATGTTAAATCCAGGGCATCTCCCGTGACCCCTTGCAGGCTCTATCTCCAGAAAAGAAATATGAGGAGAAGGTCACTAGGTCCAGAATGGGGTGACTAAGAAGAAGTCAGGGCAAACTAACCTTTTTCCCCATTTTAAGAGAGTTGCTAAGCTTATAAAACAGAGGAACACCATGGGCATTACGTTTCTTAATTTCAAGTTATGATACAGCCTAATAGGCCTGGAGCCGTTGTTTTTAAAACTGTGCTGTGTAAGTGTTCTACAGCACACCCCTGAGCATCTGAAAGGGGGCCAGGAGGAAATGGCTACGCTGGGCTCGAGCTTCTTATTCAGCTCTACCCAGAGGAGTTCCACTAATACCTGTTTTTTTTTTTTTTTTCACATTAGAGGATAAAAAATGTTTTAACATCACTGACCTGATTTAGTAATAAAAAGGAATGACCGTGTGTATATGCACAACTCAAATGTATCTCAAGGGAATTATGCTGACTGAAAACCCAACCTCAAAAAGTTACAAACCGTATGATTCCGTTCATAAAATATCTTTTACATGACTAAATCATAGAAATGGATTGGTGGATGTCAGAGGTTAAGTAGAGAGCAGGGACTGTGGAGCAGCGGTTAAGCACTAGGCTGCTAACCAAAAGGTCGGCCGTTCAAACGCACCAGCCGCTCTGCAGAAGAAAGATGTGGCAGTCTGCTTCCATAAAGATTACAGACTTCGAAGCCCTAGGGGGCAGTTCTACTCTGATATATAGGGTCGCTAAGAGTCGAAATCGAACCACAATAGGGTTTTTATAAAAAAGTGGCAGCAGGGATCCTTGAGATGGAACTGTTCTATGTCTTGACTGTGTTTGGTGGTCACAGGAATCTATAATTTTAAGGTAATATTGCAAAGAATTAATTACATACACACTCAAATGAGGACATATAAAGCTGGTGAGATCTGAATAAGATTCATGCATTATATTACTGTCAGTTTGCTTGTTGTGATATTGTACTATATACTCTGTTGGGATATAACCACCGGGTGAAACTGGTTGAAGGACACAAGAGTCTCTCTATGCACTCTCTAAGCCTCTCTCTCTTTCTTTTTAATTTGTATAAAAAACTGCTTTTATTTCTAGAAAGTCATTCAGCGGGAAGAGATAGAGACCTAGAGTAGAGCTAACAGGAAGAGGAGATGGGGCTAGAGGCTGATCAGGGACCAGGGGTGGGGGTGGGGACTGCTGGGGGCAAGGCCTAACTCCAGCCCAGGTCAGTCTCAGACCAGCCTGTTAAACGATGGTGGCCCGGCCAGGTCTGGCTGCTACTTGGAGGCCCAGAGCCCCTGGGGGTATGGGATCTACCAGGGAAGGTAGGGGGCCACTGAGGTATTCCAGGCTCTGGGACCCAGCTGCCTTGGCTGGGAAGATCTGGGTCTGAGCAGAACAGCTGACCCTCACTGGCCTGGGGGTGGGAAGGATGAGGCAGGCTGGTGGATCTCCTGGAGGACCCCAGAATAGGTGAAGTCCTTCACCCAGAAAGCTCCAGCATCTCCTGGGAGATTTAGCAGTGGCCAAACCAGGGAATGGTCTTTGAAGTCATAACCAGACCAAAGATGGCAGCCAGCACCAAGCTGCCAAAGAAGGTAGGCAGGAAGCCCACCAGGTAGGTGCTGATTGTGGCTGATGGTGGGATCGTCTGTACTTCTGCAACCTGTGAGGAGAAAAAGTCCACCTGGAAAGGAGAGCCAGCCAGATGGCCATCGGGCCAGATGGCCACCACCAGGGTCTGCAGGATGGTGGATTTATGATTTTATGTGACTCTATAATCATCTCAAAATAAAATACTAAAAAATCACTAGCTTACAAGGAAGTAGGGTTCTGTCTTCAGGCCTTTAAGACAAACCCATCCAGTTTGGAGTACAAAGCTAATGAGTTAGTAAAATATGCCAAGATCAACATTCACTGTTATTACACAGAACAGAAAAAAAGTGTTTGAAAATATTAAGATAATAGTAATCTTTATGAAGGTTCCTGGGTGCCACAAACTTTTTGCACACAACTACCGATCTAAAGGTTGGCGGTCCAAACTCACCCAGCGGCACTGCGGAAGAAAATCCCTGGCGATCTGCTTCCATGAAGATTACAGCCAAGAAAACACTATGGAGCAGTTCTACTCTGTAATGCATGGGGTGCATCACTATGAGTTAGAATCAACACTACAAGATAATAACAACAATTCTCATGATAATAATAATAAAAAAAAAAAAATTTTTTTTTTTTTTGAGGGCTGGCTGGAACCAGGCAAAATGTTATACACATTGTGGGCACTATCTCAATTGCTCATCCCGAAAATCTTCAAGAGGGTACTATTATTTATTCCCTTTATAGAGATTAGGAAACTGAGTTTTCTGAAAGTAACTGTTTTCCCCCAAGTCAAAATATCATTCAGGTTTAGGTTTATCTGATTCCACAGACCAGGTTCTTTCTAATTTACTATTTTTCGTTTACTAAAAAGCTGACTAGTTGCATAAACACAAGATAAAAGAGAGTAGGCTAAAAAGAGGGAGGCTCATATATACAAACACGCACTCACATTTATTAATTGGAAAGTTTTGCTCATGAAAAATTCGGCGTGCAAGCTAAAAATGCCAGAACAGTCCTAGATGTCACCAAGAGAAGCAGCAAATTCCTATCAGAATGGATATCTGTTTCTGTACAATATTCTGTGCTAAAAAAGATACTATTATTCTGTTGTCCTTCGGTCTCATCTGAAGTGTAATTCCAGGCACCTTATATTAAAGTGACATTTGCCAGTAATAGTAAAAAGAACAGGTCAAGGACGATCTTCTCAAAGGTAGGGCCTCTTTCTATTTCTGAAACCCCGACTTGTAGCACACAGGTTTCATAAGGATCAGCTGTAGGACAACCAGAAATGCTTAGTACTGTAAACCAGGTTTCAGCTAACTTTTTTTCTATAAAGGGCCAGAACATAAATATTTTAGACTTTGTAGGTTCACGCAGTCTATGTCATAACTACTCAACTCTGGCGTCACAGAGGAAAGCAGGCAGAGATAATATGTAAAGAACTGGCAAGGCCATGAGCCTATCAAATGTTATTTACGAAAATAGGCAACTGGCCAGCCTTGGCCCATGGGCACTAGCTTGCTGATGCTGACCCCTTGGTATAGACCAAAAAGATAAGTTAGAGAAGTGATTTTTTCTCTTTCAGATGATCTCCTAACATTATTCTGAATGGGATAGGGTAAGAAACTGTGTTGCTCAGAGATCAGAAGACAACATAGAAAGCGTTCAGTAAAAGCCATGGAAGTTTAGGTATTTGTCCATTTGAAAGAAGAAATATTGTTTTACAAACAGGAAATACATTGGCAGCAATGAGACTGTTCACTACTGGTATGAACTGCACCCAGATATAAAGACCTTCTCCTCACTGGGCACATTCAAACACTGCGAGATGATTCTCCATCTAGAGGTAAGTAACATTGAACATCTAGCCAAGTCACGAGCATACCAACCACCTGGGCCTGGCTGGGGCCTGATATTCTGCAAATGTTGATGCCTCTGATCTGGAGCCTGCACTTTGAATAACAAGAATCCAGTACTGTAACACAAATTCTTCGTGTGTGAGCTTTTTAAGTAATTTTCCCAATTGGTGAACTTATTTGCAAATTATAGATGTGTCTTGCTCAGAGTTAGGGCCAAGAAAAATCTTGTTTGTTTTTTATTTTTAATTTATGAAGTTATTTGCTTATTTGATAGTTTACTTCTAAATTTAAGATGATTTAAAACAAGGGTCAGCCAGGCACTCTCCCACATAATCTTTTATATTCATCTCACTCCTGCATTCTGCAGACGCACAGAAAAGTTTACACGGTTCCTAAGTAGCAGAGCCAAGGTTTCTTTCAGAGCCTAGCACTGTTGTAAACACTTTTCTTGCTAAGTCTCATGGTTAATATACTCATAATAATACAACAATAGCAGACTCTGTATGTCACCTTAAAACTCATGAGTTTAAATATAATAACCTGGTTCATCTAGGCATATGTTTTGCATAGGTCAACACTGATAAAAGTGAAAGAAAAATGCCCTTTCCAACTGCAGTGGAAAACTTCTGATAAACTTGGCGTTGATTCGCTGATTAGGAGGCACAAAACAAGAAGGGAGAGAGAAGAGCAAGGAGGGAGAGAGAGGAGGGCTCCGGAAGGGGAGAGCCTTAATCCAGGTTACAGAGCAAACAAGCTGCCAGCAGGGTCCACCCACTCTCCCTGCAGCTGCAGCCTCAGGCTTGGTGACACCATTGGAGCAGCAGGCCTGGCAGCGAGCTGCTCGTGGCCTCCAGGCCTCCGTAAAACAGCAGTGCCTTTTTCCACAAGAAGAAAAGGCCAGTGTCTGGGAGGCAAGCACTTTACCACATGCTCTTTTTGGTAGCGAAAGTGGGAGTGAAAAAAAAAAAAAAAAAAAACTGCCAGAGTCATAGATTTTTCCTTACTTTCTTCAAAGGTGAGTATTTCCCCCACACACTGAATAGGCCTTAAAAATGTAAAATTACAGGTATAAAATCATGTCTTTAAAAACAAAACAAAAAACTATTTTTTTTTTTCCAAAGAGTATGAATCCTACCTTTACCTTGGAAGAGAATAATGATGAGATAAATGGCATTGGGAATTTTTCATGAGAAACCACCTAGCAGGTAGCAAAAGAAACCATGATGAATAGAGGGAGTGACTGACTAGAGCAAATATATAAACGTATATTTACGTATGTAAGTATGTGTATATATGTATGCATTACATATATATACACACATATAACGCACCTTTATGCCCTTATGATTATTTACATGACTCTGTGCCTGTAAGGTTTTGCTGTTGTTGTTGTCGTTGTTGCTTTCCTTTTACAAGTTCAGCTGAGTGGACATCAGTTTGTACTAGGATTACACATTTATTCTTAGTATTTGATGTGTTCCTTATTGTAGCCTGTACTCAATGTCTTCTTGAGGCCAGAGCAGGATTCCAGGAGATGGCACATCTGATCCTGAGCTACAACCTGCCTGTGGAAAAAGACAGGGCAAAGGGCTCTTTAATCAGAAAGATTTAGGAATAGAAATTTCTGGATGGTGTGATGAGTAGATGAAAATTTAAACCACTCAAAACCCTGACTACCATTATTAAAATACAATTAACATTTAAATTGCATGTAACACAATTTGATTTTTCTTTAGCAATTCGCCAGGGTTTAAAAAGCACCTCTTTATCACTATAAGCTTGGAACGTCATTGGGCATACCATAGTACAATCTCAAACGAGTGCTGAACATCTAGGTATGTGGATGTTTACCAGCTAAAATAAGTTTTAGGGTCATTGTAACAATAACATTTTTGGTGGTATTATATATAATATTTATGTTTGAAAATCCAAACCTTATCAAGTAAAAACATGAGAGTTTTCCACAGACTTTATGAAATGTTTTTCTCTTTTAGCAAACGTACCGATGTCCCTGTACTCTCTCCAGTACAGATTTATCCAAATGTAGTGAGAAGCATTTCTAACAGATCAAGGGAGATATCTGAACAAACATCACCATTTGTTGCTAGTAGACTCTTGAGGAAGTGACTCTGATAAGAACAAGGACCCAGCATTTTAAACAGTACATACAAAGCCAATTCTGCTGGTGAGGCAGCCTCTCCAAAACTGGGATTATCCGACTTTCCCCTGGCCAATGAAGGGAGCTTACGTAGAACAAAATGGCGGCCCTCACAAAAGTGCCCTGAGAACTTGGGAAACGTTGCCGAAGGCTCTTGCCTGGGTCCGTACTAATTTTAACCACCAGCCTTATCATCAGGTGAGCCTGACTGGGTGTACTTAGTTTTATGGGACATCAGGAAAATGTCCTACATTATTAGTTTGAACCGAATCAAATTGCTGACATTCAATCATTTCAGGCCTAAAAAAGTTATTAAATACGTTAACTTATATACCTGCATATCTTAATAAACTTTTATATCTTGTAAGCTTGCCCAGAACCTTTTTCATTTAGGGCGAATTAATTTAATCAGAATTGTTTTCCATCCTGCATCTGCTTTTGACTTTACTCAGGGAGTAAGGGCTGCTTTGTATTTCTGGAGAATAGAACCCTTGGGTCATGGAAAGCTTGCCATGAGACAGAATAATAGAGGAATTTCAGTGCACAAAAAAAGCAGGGGGAAAAAAGAAAAAAAAAACTGCCATGGAGTCGATTCTTATTCAATGGCTGAAGCATTGAAAGTTCTAGATGAGAGGCAAGGGTATGTGACAAAGTGACAGAGTCAGTGGTAGTGGGATCCCATGGGACACTCTGGGACTGAATCCCACAATTCCCTGGGAGACTGTAGATTATTGGTGATGAGAAACTAGACTCTGGAACTAGGCTACTTAGGGGCAAACATCAACTCTGCCGTTTACTAATTAGAAGACCTTGAACAAACTCCCAAACTTCTTTTTCCTTTAGTCCTCTCCCCTATAAAATGAGGTCATTGAGAAGGAGTAGGTGAGTTACTATATGTAAAGCATCTAGAACAAACTTGCCCTGTAAGGTATGTTATACAAAGGTTAGCAATAATTTCCCTGATAATGTAATGATTTCAACACAGTGATGGTTACCCAAAAGAAGAGAAAACACACAAACAAAAAACTCGTTGCCATCCAGTCAGTTCCAACTCATGGCAATCCCACGTGGATCAGAGTAGAATTGCACTTGTTCCATAGGATTTTCAATGGCTGATTTCTCAGAAGTAGATCACCAAGCCTGTCTTTGAGGGTGCCTCTAGATGGACTTGAACTTCCGGCATTTCAGCTAGCAGGGATCTTGTTAACTGTCTGCACCACTCGAGGACTCTTAAAAAAAAAAAAAAAAAAAACTGTTGCCATCAAGTGGATTCCTACTCATAACGACTCAATGGGACAGAGTAGAACTGCCCAGTAGGGTTTCCAAGGAGCAGCTAGTGGATTTTAACTGCTGAACTTTTTGGTTAGCAGCTGTAGCTTTTAACCACTGGGCCATCAGGGCTCTCCAGGGACTCTATTCACCATAAAATCCTCAATCTTATTGTATAATTGAAGCCCTGGTGGTGAAGTGGTTAAAGCATTCAACTGCTAACCAAAAGCCACCAGTGGTCCGCGGGAAAAAGATGTGGCAGTCTGCTTCCGTAAAGATTTACAGCTTTGGAAACCCTATGAGGTCACTGAGTTGGAATCAACTCAATAGCAGTGGTTGTTTGCTGGATTTTCAACAGTAGAAATAATGCCAGAAAACTGAAGATGAGTCCTCAGTGGAGAAAATGGTCTTATTCTACTAGTGATCACAAGACCATAGAAGTGTGCTGCTGCCATGTCAAAGTTGGTAGGATGACTTGAGGGTAGGACAATTTGAAAATGCCTGGCTAAGATTCCCTTTGTCCGGTAAACATGGTGAACCCACCCCTGTTATGGTTTCTGAATCTAACAATATATATATTTTGTTTTTTTATATTTATGGTTTCTGAATATAACAATAGCTGAGAATTCCTAGTAATTTCTGAATAGAAATTGGTGATGTAGTCTACTGAGCAGGCTATAGCTTTTTCCAAGTAGCCCTGGTGGCACAAAGGTTAAGCGCTCAGCTACTAACCAAAAGGTTGGGGGTTTGAACTTACCTTGCAGGTCCACGGAAGGAAGACCTGGTGATCTGCTTCCATAAAGATTAGACACAAGAAAATACTATGGGGCAGTTCTACCCTGATACATGGGGTCGCAATGAGTCAAAAATCATCTCGACAGCATCTGACAACATAGTTTCTTCCGGTATTGCATTACCTCCAAGGGCCATCTTGGTGTGCTTTCAAACAAACATCAGAGTATTAAAAAAAAAAAATTATAGTCAACTCGATTCTAAGCAACAGAGTAGAACTGACCCATAGAGTTTCCAAGTAGTGACTGGTGAACTCGAACTGCCAACCTTTTGGTTGGCAGTCAAAGGCTTAACCACTGCACCACAAGGGACTCATGCTTTAGAGTATAAAACAACAAAATTCACGGTATAGTTACTACCATTTAAACAAATAGAAACCCAAATTTCAGTGCTTCAGTTTGTTATCTCTTTTTTCTTCCCAAAGAACATGAAAATATTTGGCAAGGAAAACAAAACAAACTTATAGATCAACGAACATGGCCCAGCTTCCTGAGTTCTTGTTTGGTGTGCCCTCTGTTCTGACAACCTCTCGACCACTTCATTGGGCATCCTGGCTACTGCTTTCTGCTGACCCAGATCTCCAAATACGAAAGCATTAAACACTATCTAGTAGATAATTCAGTCTTACCATAACGTTGTATTTTTAGAGACTGTTACACATAATGACCTGTCCTTGGATAATTAAAAGAACCCACATTTTTCTCTAGCTATTATCAAAACAGTATCATTATCCTATCATTTCAGATTTCAGTTCACTTCGCATTGTAAATTCACTGACACATCTAAGAAAATCTAGTTCTCTGGTTAATTCAACGGCTGGTGTTTATCTGCCATGACTGAAATTTAAGCCCCAGTGTCATTTCAAGTGGACTCTATTTAAAGGGTCCAGACTGTGGGGAGTAACAGATCTCTTAGCACTGACTACTATGCATCCGCTGTATGCTGACAGATTAGATCTCAGGGAGGAAGTCATATGAGGTACATCTCATGTGCAGCAAACAAGCCAAGTTCTAGGCCAGAGGAAAACAAAACTAACTCTTAATCTTTGCTTGACGAGCTTTATGAATATAATTTTTTCTTTAATGAACACCTGGAACAAATCCATCTCTGAGAGTTGTCCGATAGAACTTCCCAAACAAATCAACTAAATTCATAATTAAATGGAAAAAACATGGCATTCGTAATTAATAGTCAAAATAACTCATCTGTCTACACTCGAATGCTTCTATGTGTCAAAGCACTGTTGTTTGTGTTTTTATGAGTTTGGTTTCTAAGCTTTTAGAAAGTAGACATTCTGGGGCTCTGTAAACAGTCACATTTTAAGAAAATGTAATCTTTTTTACTTTTTTGCTATATATCCAAATACATAAAATTATTATTTATTTCTGTGGTAAAAACACCTTAATGTTTAACCAAGGGACTCTTAAGAAGTATAACCGGTGAAAAAAACTTGGATTTGTTTTAATAAATTGATTTTTACTCAACTTACTTTCCCTTGAATCTTTGGCATGACAGCATTCCTTTAGAATTACTTAGCCCAGCTGTGTGGTGGGTGAACCAAAGGGCAGTGTTACCTAATAGGAAAAATCCATTGTGTATACACTAAGGTGTTAGACCTCTCAACATTCCTAATTCTGGAAAATAAAGCAAAAGAAAATAATTCATCCAAAGGAAGAAAACTTGACTAACACTACGTCACAAAGCTGCTTTCAAGAGGCCTAAATGGGAGGCATCAGGGTGTGTTAGAAAGACTTCTAGAAGAAGAATTGGGAGAACCGAGTTCTAATCTTCGCTGTTTGACTTTGGCCAAGCTAGTTGACCTTAATGGACCCCAGATCCCCATCTATAAAATGAGGAGTGTAATATTTGTCTTTTCTACTCTACAAAGTTATTGTGAGGATAAAATAGGAAAACAGATGTGGTAGTTCCCCAGGGAAATATATAAAATAGTACAGATGTTAATACTGATTCTCTTTGGCCTTTATGTGAGTCAAAACTTGTTCAGATCCCATCTTATTACCCTTAAAAGGAATTCATTTCTTTGAAGGTTAGAAGCTGTCCAAGCTAATGATTCATTCTTCAGTATTTATACGTAAGATACAACCCAAGGTCTAAGATAATAGAAAAGCAGAAAAAAAAAAGTTATATTTACCAATAATTCAGTGGAAATTCCTTACTTTCACTTCTTCTCTTATTTTTTAGGCCCAATCATTTTTAATCTTTGGACAAATCTGTGTATTTGAATGTTTGCTTATACAACGTACTCTTATTCCCACAGCCACACATCCACTACCCCTGCCACACTCTCTCTTTTCTCTTGGATAACCCAGATTTACCATTCTCACCTCAATTTTAATGTTCTGTCTTCCTCCAATTTCCACTACCTCTACTAACCCAGTGCCTTTGAGTTGATTCCGACTCATAGCGACCCTATAGGACAGAGTAGAACTGCCCCACAGAGTTTCCAAGGAGCGCCGGGTGAATTCGAACTGCTGACCCTTTGGTTCGCAGCCGTAGCACTTAACCATCCTAATTCTTAAATAAAAATTCTTTGAGCCCATAGGGCTCATGCATTTAAATGGCTGCTTCTATTTTATTCCCCACATCACCAAAAAAAAAAAAAAAAAAAAAAAATTTGCTGCCATTAATTGTTGTATAAATTAAGTAGAGGGTCACAACTACTAAAAAAAAAAAAGTTGGGAAAACCACTTTGGTGGTCGAAATGAGCCTGATTGTCTAAACATCGTGATTTAATTAAAAATATTACTGTTGAACGCTATTTGGTTAATTTGTCTGAGACACTCTGACCTAATTTTTTTTTTTTTTTGACCTGATTTTTGTACAGACTGTCAGAAGGGATTAAATCAAGCAACTACCATCTGGAGCAAAGGAGGATGAAGAAAACCAAAGACACAAGGCAAAGATTAGTCCTGGTAGACCACATGAAACAGAGCCTCTACCAGCCTGAGCCCAGAAGAACCAGGTGATGCCTGGCTACCATCACTGACTGCTCTGACAGGGATCACAATAGAGGGTCTCAGACAGAGCGGGAGAAAAATGTAGAACAAAATTCAAATTCATGAAAAAAAAACTAGACTTACTGGTCTGACAGAGACTGGAAGGATCGGCAAACTATGTCCCCTAGACACGCTGCTAACTCAGAACTGAAGCCACTCCTGAATTCCACCTTTCGGCCAAAGATTAGATAGGCCTATGAAGCACACAAGTGAGGAAAGTGCTTCTTAGTCCAATCAAGTATATGAGACCAAGTGGGCAACACTTACCCAAAAGCAAAGACGATAAGGCAGGAAGGAACAGGAAAACTGGACGAACGAACAAGGGGAACTAGGGGCGGAAAGGGAAAGGGGCAGAGCGCTGACACATTGTGGGGATTGCAACCAATGTCAGAAAAAAATTTGTGCATAAATTCTGAACGAGAAACTAGTTTGTGCTGTAAACTTTCCCCTAAAGCACATTAAAATTAGAGGAAAAAAAAATCAAGCAACTAGCTGCTGTCTAAGACTGTGATGGTAGTAGCATTGTTAGTCAGTGTGGAGAAACTTATGGAGGTCAGTAGGTTAGGTTAGTAGAGAGATACTTATGGAGAATAATATGATCTCAGAAGTAGTGAAGTGATGTCATCTGCCATTCTGGGGCTGTTTTCTACGTCACGTAACATACGGATATACAAAAACCACTTCAGATTTCACTTTCTTTTCTTTTCTTTTTTCCAGAATAGTGTCCTAGACATCTTGTGCTGCTATAACAGAAATACCACAAGTGGACGGCTTTAACAAAGAGATGTTTATTCTCTCACACTCTAGTAGGCTACAAGTCCACAGTCAGGGCATCCCCTCCAGCGGAGGGCTTCCTCTTTCTGTAGGCTCTGGAGGAAGGTCCTTGTCATCAATCTTATTCTGGTCTAAGAGCTTCTCAAAGCAAGAAACTTGGGCCAAAGGATGTGCTCTGCTCCTGGCGCTGCTTTCTTGGTGGTATGAGGTCTCCCACTCTCTGCTCACCTCCTTTTCCTTTTATCTCTTGTAAGATAAAAGGTAGTACAGGCCATACTTCAAGGAAACTCCCTTTACACTGGATCAGGGTTGTGACCTGGGTAAGGGTGTTACATCCCACCCTAATTCTCTTTAACATAATCTAATCTTGCCTCATTAACCACAGGCCGAGATTAGGATTTACAACACACAGGAAAATTATATCCATCACAAAATGAAGGACAACCACACAATACTGGGAATCATGGCCTAACCAAGTTGACACATATTTTGGAGGGACACACTTCAATTCACAACAAATAGAAATGATATTCAGATTTCAACATGTTTCAGTGTACATAAAAACATTTCTTTTTCTGAAATCAGAAATTCCATAATGGTTTTGACATTAAATATGATGCTATTGTCTGTCTAAAGTACTGGTGGCACAGTGGTTAAGCACTCGGCTGCTAACCAAGAGGTCTGCAGTTTTAACTTAGTCACTCAGTGGGGGAGAGTTGTGGCAGTCTGCACAGTAAAAATTACAGCCTTCGAAACCCTATGGGGCAGTTCTATCGGGTCACTTTGAGTAGGAATCAACTTGACAGCAGTGGGTAATGGGTCTTTCTGAAACTATCACGCAAATTTGCAATCTCTTCGGAAGTAAACACTTCAGAAAAATATTCCAGCCAAATTACTTATATTTTGTCCTATATACATATATATGGAGCTCTGGTGGTGCAATGGCTGAGAGCTTGGCTGCTAACCCAAAAGCAGACAGTTCAAATACACCAGCCACTCCTTGGAAAACCTATGGGCCAGTTCTACTTTATCCTAGAGTCGTTATGAGTCAGAGCCAATTGGATGGCACATAACAACATTACACATATAGGTGCATATATATCTGTGTCTGTATATACATACACACGCATATATATCAATATTTTAGTTGATTTTAATAAATTTTTTTAAAAAATATATTTGAATATAAACTAAAATATTTGAATAATGACTAAAACCAAAAAAAAAAAAAAGAAAGAAAAATGCCGTGGCGTTGATTCCAACTCACAGTGACCCTATAGGACAGAGCAGAACTGCCCCCTGGGGCTTCCAAGGAGCATCTTGTGGCTTCAAACTGCCGACCTCTTGGTTAGCAGCCCTAGCTTTTAACCACTACGCCACCAGGGTTTCCTTGAATATTGACTAGACAACTGGAATTTACACTGAAAAGGGGAGAAATTGTTTTTAAGTAAGTACTTCTTCAACCCATTCTGTTTAATTTCTTATGGTATAGAAAAGCTTTTAAGGGTGCCCCAGTGGTACAGTGGTTAAAGCGCTTGACTGCTAACTGGAAGGTCCATAGTTCAAACCCACTAGCCTCTCCTGGGAACAAGATGTATCAGTCTGCTGCCATAAAGATTTACAGCCTTGGAGGCCCTACAGGGCCGTTCTACTCTGTCCTACAAGGTCACTATAAATGAGAATCAGCTCGACAGCCTCGTGTAAATAAAAGCTTTTACCTTATAACGTTTTGATACATATTGTGTCTCTCTTATAACACTGTACAATTCTTATTGCCCTGACTGCTGCACCATGGATGCAATCGGGTGTTGAGCAAGGTCTCCACGCTTCCTTGTAGAGCAGCTGTAAGGATGACATGAGATAGGACAGGTAAAGTGGTTTAAACAGCACAAAATAAAAAAAAAAAAGTGCTCGATAAATGTCAACTGATACTGTCAGTATTTGTACTTTCTTTGGGGCCTGGTGCAGTGAACATAGTGAATTACACATAAATATTTCTTGAATAACTCAATGAGTGAGTGATCATAATCTACGAATCAGCTATTTCTAAGAAAGCTTCTCAAAAAATGTGTCATCCCTCAAATATAAGGACTAACAAATACACACAGGCTATATGCTTTCGGTGTCTCTCTGGCCGTGAGGAAAACACTGGCTAAAGCTGCTGGTACGAAGGCAATGAAAAGAGATGGAAAGAAGTGTCTCAGGCTTACAACTCAGGTAACATGCAGCCAGGCATTTATAACACTGTATTTTCACAGCTTTTATCATTTTATTCAAATTATCCTTGTATGTTTGCAAGCACACCGATTTCCACACCTGGAGAGATATGGATAAGCTTGTCAGATATTGTTTGTCAGCACTGAGTCCCATTCTGACATTTCTGTGATCTCAGTATCACAAAGGTCTAGAAGCTTGGGAATCGTAGTTCCCAGGCTCCTTTGCCAAATGGAAGTCACCTAGGTTCTGCCAGTGAGAGGTGCCAGCAAGAGGTTACAGAGAAGCTGGAGGAAGGCAGAAGTTAATAAGCCTCTGGTTCTGGCAGGGCTGGAGCCTGGGGACGGTGGGTTCCAGGATCATCCCCTGCTCAGCAGTGGCTTCAGGAGCGGCCCCTCCTCCTTCGCAGCGATGGTGCAGCACCCAGTTAGAGCAGCAGTACCTGGAGCTCAGTAGCAAGGGTATGCTCCTGGCCCGCATCCAGGAATGGTACATAAAAAAAAAAAAACTAGCTACTGTCAGGTCAGTACTGACTCATGGCAACCACGTATTACAGAGTAAAACTGTGCTCCACAGGATTTTCAATGGCCACAGTTTTTCAGAAGTAGATCCTCAGGCTTTTCTTCCAAGATGCTTCTGGATGGATTCGAACCATCAGCCTTTCCATTAGTTGCCCAGTGTGTAGCCATTTTCACTTCCCAGGAACTCCAGGGGTGGTGGTGACTTTCTAATCTCTGGCTAACACTTTACCCATTTATTCTTCCTGACTTTCCCATACCTTTCAAACCAAATCCCTACATAAAATATCTTTCTGTTTGAAAAATCCAGAATGGTATCTGTTAACTGACCAGATACTCTCTTCTTAATGATATATTCATCTTTAAGAAAGCAGTAGAAATTTGTGTTCATTTATATTCATTAAAAAAAAATTTTTAAGTCTCTTGAATAAAAATGGAATTTTTAACCATAGTGGAAAACTAATCAATTTAAATTTCAAGAGGAAAACTAATTTTCCTATCAAATACATTGTATTTGGTATGAAGACAGAAATGTTAAATGAGAGGTGTTGCTTTTTTTAACATGATGTGGCACAATGTATTCAATATTTTCTTTAATGAAAGTTTATAAATGGCAAGAATTTTCTCTGTCTGGTATCTCGGAAGGTAAGTAATCACTTCTCGGTCTTCCATGCCACACTCTGCTTGTTTTTCCTCTTTTTCTTGCACATCTTTGATCATTTTCTCTCCTCTGATTTTTTTATATTCTTTTCATCAACATAATCAATTCACTCCTAAACTGAAAATATGCTTCACAAGCCCACCACCAACCAAACTTCCCATACTTCTGTCTTTTTCTGGTCATTGCCAAAGTCCCAGAAAGAGAAATTTATGCTCCTAAAAGTATGCGTCCACATTCTGTTTCCTGTTTACTTCTCAATCCCTTCCACACTGGTTCTCAAGCCAGGAGCTGCAGGCTTCCCGCAAACAACCAATTACTGAATCAGGACTGCTGAGAGAAGAGCCTAGAAATTGCATTGCCAATGAGCCCTCCAAGTGATTCTTATAACGACTACATTTTAAGAAATTAAATGTAAATTTAGTTCCAATACCCCAACCAGTACTGCATCCCTCATGTCACTAATAATCAAATCCTCTGGCTAAGTCTCAGACTTCGACCTTGTCTGATCTACAGCATTTCCTCATGGGCCCAACTTCCTCATTCTCAAACTCACCTCCTTCCCTCCTAGAGTTTTTACAATGTCATTTTATCTCCTTCTTTTCAAATGTCACTGTTCATAAATTGCCCAAACTTCTGTCGTTTGTTTTCATATTTATAACTTCACACACTTTTCTTTAATGTCCTCTTTTCTTATTGTGCTAAGGTCCCTGGGTGGCACAAATGGTTTGTGCTTGGCTGCAGATCTAAACGTTGGTGATCTGAATCCACCCAGTGGCATCACGGAAGAAAGTCCTGGCAATCTGATTCCATAAAAATTACAACCAAGAAAATCCTACGGAGAAGCTCTACTTTGTAATATATAGGGTCAACATGAATCAGAATTGACTTTACAGCAATGGGTTTGGATTTTGTTTATTTGTTTTCTTGCAACTGCTTCAATTGCCATAGCATATAAAGAATTCCTAAAGTTATATATCAAGGGAACAGTCCCTGGAGAAGGACATCATGCTTGGTAAAGTAGAGGGTCAGTGAAAAAGAGGAAGGGCCTCAAGGAGATGTTGACACAGTGGCTGCAACAATGGGCTCAAGCATAAGAACAATTGTCAGGATGGTGCAGGACCAGACAGTGTTTCCCTCTGTTGTACATAGGGTTGCTATGAGACGGAACTGATTCGATGGCTCCTAACAAAAACATATCTCTAGTCCTAACTTTGAATTTTTCATTTCCAGTCTCTTCTTAGAATTTTCTCCAGGATGGCTCATAGGTTAGTCATTCAACAAATATTAGGTGTTGCAAAACCAAATACAAAACACAGTGCTAACCACTAGAACCTTCAACCCAAGAGCCCCCCAAAGAAACTTATCATCTTCTTCTCCATCTCCACCAGAAGTCGTACTCTTTTTTTTTTTTAAGCCTTATTGACCTTCCTTAGCTCAAATTTACCCTCCCTGAATTTATCTTTGTCAATTCATAGCACTACCATCTTCCTACCTGCTTAGTTTCCAAATATAAGAACCTCAGTGGTGTGCTGGTAAATATTTAACAACCAGTTTCCAAGGGGGGAAAAAAAAAAAAAAGCCCTAATTTGTAGTGCTTGCCATTTCAGTATTGTGAATATACCCATCATGGCTAATTCAAGTAAAAATTTCATTTCACTGAATGAGAAGTTAGGAGGACACATATCAAATCTGCTCTTGGGGGGAAATGCAAACCGGCTACAGCGTATCACAGAAATAATTTCCTTTTCTTCTATATTCATATCCCATATTCGGCTGTTCACCAAGTCCCATAAATTCTCCCTTTGGGTTATGTTTATAACCTCTACTGCACCCTTTATATTTTCACCATCATGGCTCTCATCTAGGCATATGGTCTCTTTTCCAGTTTATATTTATCTACTCACTCTAGTCTTACTCAACTCGAGCCTACCCTCCGCATGTCAGGATGCTTCTGTTCTCCAAGAACAGATGTGATCATATCACCCTAGGTTTCAAAATGTTTAATGATCGCCATTTGCATATAAAATCTACTCTGCCTGGGGCAGCTCTGTTGTTAGGTGCCATTCAGTAGATTCTGACTCACAGCCACCAGAACAAAAGGCTGCCTGGTCCTGCACCATTCTTACAATTGTTGTTATGCTTGAGCCCATCCTTGCAGCCACTGTGTCAATCCATCTCATTGAGGGTCTTCCTCTTTTTCACCGACCCTGTACTGTACCAAGAATAATGTCCTTCTGCAGGGACTGGTCCCTATTCACAATATGTCCAAATTATGTGAGACAAAGTCTTCTGGCTATACTTCTTCCAAAGCAGATTTGTTTATTCTTCTGGCACTCCATGTTATATTCAATACTCAATATTCTTCTCAAACACCATAATTCAAAGGCATCAATTCTTCTGTGGTCTTCTGTATTCATTTTCCAGCTTTTGCATGTGTATGAGGCGACTGAAAACACTATGGGTTGGGTCAAGCCCACCTTAGTCCTTAAAGTGACATCTTCGCTTTTTAACATTTGAAGGAGGTCTTTCACAGCAGATTTGCCCCATTGCAATGTGCTGTTTAATTTCTTGACTGCTGCTTCCACAGGCATTGATTATGAATCCAAGTAAAATGAAATCCTTGATGACTTCAATCTTAAATCTTTTCTTCATTTATCATGATGTTGCTGGGGCAGCTCTAAGAATGAAAATACTGGTTAAAATAAAGACATCAAACAACAGACCGAACCCAGCAATAAAAACAATTAACTTTTAGCTTTCTTAAAAATTTTAATTGAAAAATGTAATATATTGTGATGTTTTCTTTTTGCCTTTAGACATGTTTTACATTGGAAAGAAAAGTATGCTTGGTTCTTTGTACCTTTCTGTAATCTTGTATCTATCTCTCATACTTCATCTACTGCACTATCAGAGGCTAGGCCAGGACCATCACAGTACCTTCTAACTTGCCATTAGCATCCTTTTGTCTACTTTCTATTCCATACTGTGGCCGGAGATGCTGTAGGTAACAACAATAAACACCTCTTCCTATTGAGCAACTGGCGCCTTTGTCATTGTATGTTCATATTTACTCTTTAAGAGCTATGCTACAGGTAGATTCTGTTTTCCTATTTTATAGACAAGAAGAGTGAGGCTCAGGGAGGTACTTTGTGCAGAGTCACACAAATACTAAGTAGAAAACCTTCTCAATCCTCTCCCCTTCAAAAACATTTTTAGTAATTCTCCATTTCATACTAGATACAGTATCCAAAATTCCCCCAATCTGATGTATACCCATATTACCTTTCAAACCTGAATTCCCGCTATCACCATTGTACCAACGTTGTGCTAACCACTGGAAGTTTAAACCCAGGAGACCCCCAAGCAAACTTGTCATCATCCTCCCCCCCATCTCTCCTAGAAGTCATACTTATTTATTTATTTTTTTTAACCTTGTTTACCTTTCTCAATTCAAATTTTCCTTCTCTGGACTTTTCTTTGTCAATTCATGGCACTATCATTGTCCTACCTACTCAGTTTCCAAATATAACAACCATCCAGTGATGTGTTGGTAAATGTTTAACAATCTATTTTACATACTCTACATTCAAGCCTATGTGAACAGCACCCTGGTCTATAGGCAGCTGCCAACATGTCTTTGTTTATGCCAGTTTCCACGCTGATTCCTTTCCCCGTTTTCACTTAGAGGAACTGCACATTTAAATGAACACAGAATCTCCTTCTTCATGAAACATCCGTGATTCCTTCAGAAATAACTTCTCTCTCCTTCTTTCTAAACTCCCATAACCTTATATAATTGTAATGTTTGTGCCCCTCCCATGAACCTTACATAAAGTCATTTTGTGTTTTAATTTTTATAAATAATCTATCTCAACGTCTATATCCAGTTGTGGGTCCCTGGAGTATCAGAATCCCTACATATAGTATATTGGTTTTCTGTGCACAATAAATTGCTGCAAACTAAAACACCACCCATTTGTCTCAGTTTCTGAGAGTCAGGAATCAGCAGACAAGATATAAAACAACATATTTCATTAGGCAAATCTGCTGCAGAAGTCTCTTTAAAGTGTTAAAAAGCAGAGATAACACCTTGATATCCTTCGCAAGTCGTGATATTTTAAATCGCTTCTTATGCATGCAAAAGCTGGACAGTGAGTAAGGAAGATGGAAGAAGAATTGATGCCTTTGAGTTACGGTGTTGGTGAAGAATACTAAATATACATACCATAGACTGCCAGATGAACAAATCTGTCTTGGAATAAGTATACCCAGAATGCTCTTCAGAAGTAAGGATGGCAAGACTTCATCTCACATACTTTGGACAGGTTAGCAGGAATGACCAGTCCCTGGAGAAGGACATCACGCTTGGTAAAGCGCAGCGTCAGTGAAAAAGAAGAACATCCTCTATGAGATGGATCGACACAGCGACTGCAACAATAGGCTAGAACACGGCAACATTTGTGCGGATGGTGCAGGAGCGGGCACTGTTTCATTCTGCTGGACATAGGGTCACTATGAGTCAGAACTGACTTGATGGCAACTACAACAATAAAGCCTACTCAAGGAAGATGTTTATAAAAGGATGAAGGTAGTTCAAGACTATATCCCTGGTCAATTCCATTTCAACATAATATTTGATCTGAAGTGTTGGAGGTGAATCAAAAATAAACTTCCTGTAATAATATAACTGAGAAATCTAAAAACATTCACTTAAGCCATGTGTGTTATGCACTTTTTTTTCCAGCCATTACTGGAATTTTTAGTGCTTTTGTTGTTTTGATGTGAGTGTGGATATGGTTTGCACATAAGAGCAGAGGATGTCTTTTGCCCACCACAACGGTGGAATGTGGATTCCTGACTGCAGCATTGTCTTGAGTTTGAATTCAGACTGTTTTACTTTAGTAGTGGTGCCACAATTTCAAAAAATTTTTTGCTAAATGAATCCAATTGTCTGTGTGGCTGAATCTCAGTCTTCAATAGAAATGTGTTTCTTAGCACATTGGGTTTGTCATATAAATATGGATTGACATGGATTCTGACATCGAAAGAAATAATTGGTAAATGGGTTACTTGCAATTGATTCTAGTAAATAATAGCTTCTATGACATGAATACTGACACCAAGTAGTAAGATCGGTAATGCAAAAAACTAAACAACTACAAAAAAAAAATTATTAAGAGAAAATCTAATTATATTTCGGGGATAAAAAAAAGTCTGTAAAATGTAATCATCAATAAAAAGGCAGAATACTGAAACACTTGTTATTTTCAAACAATAGCCACACTAACAAGTACCTTTAAATTCGCTTCACACCAAAGGAATCACTTAATAGAATTTGGGGCTAGTAGTAACTTGACATTGGCCCTAACTCAGATTCTATGCCAACTGACTTTGTGATTTTGGGCAAGAGATATATGAATTCCTCAGTATTTCTCATCTGGAAAAGTATCACCATTTCTTTGTCTTAATCCAAGACTCTTTTAGGGATAATGAAAGAAATCACTTGAAATTGTTCTTTGAATGAAATCGTATTAGTTTATAGCTGGGATTTTTTACACACTAAAAGTAGTAGTTCTAGTGTCCACCCTCATTAAATATGATTATCTGGTATGTTGACAAACTGAATAAGCATAACACATGCATTAGCTTAGTTATTACTCATAGGAATTTCCTCAATTAAAATTCTAAGCTTACTAAAACGTTATTTGTATCTACATGAAAAGACTACTCTAGACAGCCCTCTCTTTAATGAATCTCTTATACCATGGTCTTGCTAGATTTGATTCACTGCATAGTGCATTTTTTATACATTTTTACAGAATAAATCTTTGAATGTCCTATATACTATGAACAATTATAAAGAAGTTGTGAATTGTAACTTCTAGTTAAATGTTATTATTCTTAACGTATTTATGTTACCCCTTTTTTAAGAAAAGCCCACAATGCCTTTAATTGATTTTTAATTGATGTTTAAGCATAGCAAGACTGGAAGAATGGTCTGTACACCAAAGAATTTTCAGAAATAAAGATTCTATTTTGTATTTAAATCATACATTACCCTCTGATAAATTACCTTCTTCCTTGGAGAAGGTTATTAACCTAAATATCTCCATCCACTCCTTTTTATAGATTTTTTTTCCATGGTTTTAGTTACTGTATGAACTTCTCCTATTAAAGATTCTAACATCGGAAAGAAATCCAAATCTTTACACATTCACTAAATGCATGTCTCCTTCCCTTTATTCCCAACACTTACAAAGCATTATGTGGTTGTCTTGAAGGCTTCCGAATCCTGAGAACAAATAATTCCAATATAAAAAAGTGTGGTCATTCAGACAGGATATTAGTAGCAAATGAAGACGCTGTACTGACAGCTGAAATAAAGGAAGGGGATTTTAAATTCAAAGAAACTAGAAATACAGATAGGCTCTGAATTTCAGACCACCAAAGAAAAAAGTACAATTATAAATCGTTTAATTTTTTTAAATTGTTTGGAAGAGGGCAATTTTCTTTTATTATTTTTTGAAAAGTAAAGTGTAATACACTGCTGATGGAAGATGAAAAACTCACACATTCTTGACCTAGGAATTCTACTCCTAGAAGTCTATGCATTGAACATAACTGGTCCAGGATGTGCATGTCTGTTTATTTCAGCATCTTTCATAGTGACAGAAAACTTGAAATAAAACTAACATTTATCAGAACAGAAATAGTGGAATAAATCAGAGTATACCATTCTGTGGAATAATTTCCAGCCAATAGAATTAATTAGAATGATGCAGTTGTCTTGAAATGATTCACATGATTTATTGTGGATGGAGATGAAATGTAAAACAATATGTGCAATAAGATACAATATTTAAAACAAACAATGGAGAAATTGTGTGTGTGATTGTGTGTTTCAAATAATAATACAAGTCTGGAGAGAAAACTAAGAGGATTCATACAAGGTTGCTAACCAGCAATATAGAGGGGTGAATGTGGGGGTGTGTTGATGTGTGGGAAGAGAAGAGAAGAACAGTAGTTCAAAAAGAAGATCAAACTAAAATATATGGCATGACCCATTTATGTAAAATTATATATGTGTATATATTTGATCAATGGCACTGGGTTTTTTTTTTATATATATATATATATGATATGCACCAAGAAGAATTAAAAAAAAAAAAAAAAGGTCTGTTTCTATCAATATGTGGAAAAGGTGCATAATAATTAGAATTTTATTTTTTTAATATATATAGAGTTTGATTTTTATCTTAAAACACCCAAGAGCCACTTCAACCCTACACAGGCTTTTATGGGCAAGTGGAACATTGTATAAAGCAAAGTATATCTGGATTGTGAGTTTAAGTAACCCAGCAGAGTAGATACGTTGTTTTGGAGGAGGAGTGATGGACTTTCGCTTTATACATACTTCAATGTTTACGTTACTTATTAAACAAAGCATGCATAGATTTATGAAACAAATACATCTGAAAGTGTTTACTTTTGAAAATTAAACTAAGTTCTTTAACATTATATATTTGAAATTTTATTTTCATCATATGCCATCCATATTATAAAGTAAAAACTCTATTGGTAAAGGAGTAACATTCCAATGACAAATGTATTTCTCAAATACAATAGAGCATATTTTAGCAAGCGTTCTAGGGTGTCCGATAAAGGCGAAAGAAGGAAATTTAATGTTAAATAATAAAAACATATTTTTAAATATGCATTTAAATTGTGGGGATACATAAATGGGTCCAAAAAATCAACAATAGTGGTTTTAAAATGTAAGAAGGGGAATCTTGCATTCTGAATTGTGAAAGTGGAAGAAAGAAAAAAACTGGTGCACCCTGTGTTAAGATAAGGTTACACGGGTTTCAAACAAATAAACAATCACCTTACAAGAGGCACTTGAATTCAGCCCCTACCAGCATTCACCAATCCCCTCATTCAAGCACTGACCTGTATAAGAAGTGGTGAGGAAAGACCCCTAAGAACCATTCCTTCACTTGTCATGTCATCTGTAAAACAAATATTAACTTAAACTTACTGTGAAGTCAGCCATATTAAGCACATTGCCATCAAGTTGATTCTTACTCATAGTGACCCTATAGGACCCCATGAGACTAGAATTGCCCCATAGTGTTTCCAAGGTTGTAAATCCTTACAGAAGCAGACTGCCAAATCTTTTTCCTGCAAAGTGGCTGGTGGGTTTGAACCACTGACTTTCCAATCAACACCTAAATGCTCTAACCACTGCACTACCAGGGCTCCTCTGTCAGCCATACTAGCAACACTTAATTTCAGTGGAATATTTCGTCTCAAAATATCTCACACTTGGTTTGAAACTGCTTTGAAAACGTAAAATACCAGTCACTCTCTTTTTCAATTTAAGGTGCTTACAGGGTGAACACCTATTCTGATGTGCATGAGCTACAAACAAAGTATAATTGGTTACCTAGATCCACCTTCTCTTGATGTGAAAAGGTGAAAAGAGGCTAAAAAAAAAAAACCCTAAGATATTACGTCAAAAAAAAAAAAGATTCAGAAAGAAGAGGCTGAAGACCAAAGGCCAACAGTAAATTTTTCATGTACCAAAAGTTTTTTTTGGGTGCCCAAGTTATCAGTTTCCTCACTTTGTAGATGCTAATTTCTATTCTCTATCAATTAAATAAATAATATATTTACTTCTCAAATTTTAAGTTGATTTATATACTACCTTCATTTCTTATGGGATTTCATACAGGACCCATGTCCCTGAAAATTAATATGAAGTAAGAATTCTTCTCATTTTTTGAATAGGATACAATAAGTGAACATCAGACAGAGGCCTAGAACCATAACTATATGCTCATGAGGCAGATTTTTTTCTGTCCTTTTAATTTTGCACTGAAATAAAGTTTGATGTTTTTTTTTCCCTCTGTTCCCTTCAACCTCAAATACATTATTTAAAAGAACCATTTTTTTAAATGTTTCTGATAAGAAGTTATTTATAATACCAATACCTGTGCATTTATATCAGAGGTTAAACCAGAACTCAGGGTTAACTTGCAGTGTTTCCTGTCACTTCAGCGGTGGGGTGCCTTTCTTGAAGCCAGAATAAGGCATCTTCTGATTCAGACTCTGCATCTGTGTAGCAACTAATGTTTTATTTCTGTGTCCCCAGTCCCAAAAGGAGACAGCTGAGCTGTTATTCCTGACATCAGTGGTTTTGGCAATTACAGCATACAAGAGAGAAATGGCCACAAGTTGAAAACACACACCAGTTTACTCTTTTAAATACAGTCACAGTTAAAAAAA
This sequence comes from Elephas maximus indicus, assembly GCF_024166365.1. Lineage (NCBI taxonomy): Eukaryota > Metazoa > Chordata > Mammalia > Proboscidea > Elephantidae > Elephas > Elephas maximus. Next base: position 33,926,254 of record NC_064836.1, on the reverse strand, counting down.
TTCACATATTAATAATGAAGTGGATCCAAAGTTAATATTATTTTTATAATTTGGTCTTGATATTGGTATTTTCTAAAGTAATGTTTTCCACGTAATTCACCAGTGTTATCTTTTGAAGCATACTTAAAGTACTTTATTAATTTATTTACTTATTTCCCCAAGGGAATTAAGAGGTTCCTGCTCAAAAGGGAGATTGGTGTCTATTTTGTAGTGGTAAATATGTAGTTTTAGTGTTTAAAATTGAATTTCAAAGACTATGTGAGAAAAAATCAGATTAAAACTCTATATTTAAAAAACATAGCTAAATAAAAATTTGTTTTTTGTTAATTTAATTCTTTTTTAATTAAAGTTAAAATGTGGTTTTTACTTTATTGGTTAAGCCTGCTCTTGGCCTAGAAACTGGGAAATGCTAGTGAAATATAAAAATCATGTCTTGCTCTGTTGAGTTAGCCTTGGCTTCACACCCATGGTTTGCATAAGCAGCTGGAAGTGTACCTTTTTCTTTTTTCCCCTAAATCTGAGGTTACTCTTCAGCCCAACTAACTAAATTTAATGTAGAAACCTGTACTTAACTATTAATGCCTAAGTATACAGCAGAGTTTTCAATCAGTTAACACTAAATATTAACTTCCCAAACAATTGGCCTTAAAATGATATTTTGAATCCAGAAGAAATAAAAACAGCTTTTACTTAAGATCTTTTAATCAATATCCAGTCATATTCTTTTTTGAGAGAGCCTGGATTTTGACCCATAAAAAACCAAACCCATTGCCATTGAGTCGACTCCGACTCATAGTGACCCTACAGGACAGAGTACGACTGCCCCATAGTTTCCAAGGAGTGCCTGGTGGATTCAAACTGCCTATCATTTGGTTAGCAGCTATAGCACTTAACCACTATGCCACCAGGGTTTTGACGGTTCCTTAATAATGTACTCCATGTGTAACTCAAAAATATTATATTAATTTACAGAACTATGTAAAACCCATATTGGCCTAATGAGTTAATTATGATAATTGAACCCCTTTATTGATACTTTATATATATATATATATATTTTTTTTTTTTATGAACTACGACATCCAGAAGACAAGGTTTCACCATCCTAGCTTTTAAGGAGCATTCTGGCTGTGTTTCTTCCAAGACACGTTTGTTTGTTCTTCCGGAAGTTCATAGTATATTCAATATTCTTCACCAACACCACAATTCAAAGGCATGCTTGGTAAAGTAGAGGGTCAGTGAAAAAGAGGAAGATCCTCAATGAAATGGACTGACACGGTGACTGCAACAATAGGTTCAAGCATAGCGATGATTGTGAAGACGGTGCAGGACAGGGCAGTGTTTTGTTCTGTTGTACATAGGGTCATCATGGATCGGAACTGACTTGACAGCATGTGACAACAACGCTATATCCAGAAAAGTCTGTTCTGGGACTAAAGAAGATAAGTTATTTTTCTGATTTATTCCAGCCCTGTCATAAATTGAGTCAGATAATCTTCTATTTGATGCTGGACCTATGAAAGTCCAATAGAGCTCCTCTAAGTGTGCTTGACTGTGCCCGACCTAAACGTTCCCAATTTGTGAAGCTTGGATTGACGTTAGGCACTAGATCCATGCAGAACCGTAAGAGCTATCTCTCCAATCTCAATGCCTTCATTGTATAACTTGCCTGAAACAATAACGGAAGACATGATTATCGCCGTCAACAGATGGTAGGAAGTTCCTGAACAATCACTGCCTTTTATGTTTTTTAGTAGGATAGGCTGCTGCATCTCATCATGGATAATGAGACAGATTCTAGAACACATCAATACAAACTATAAGGTGAGAAGAACCATTATTTTAAGTAAGAAATGCAGCATATGATAAGCCAAATAAAATGATGAATCAACTATTAAAGAGAACAAAATGTGTGAAATATATATACCTTGAATTTCAGAGTTCTACCAGCTGCCATATCTCTAAGGCTTACCTGTCCCAATATTAAATTGGCTGTTGCTATGTATCTTATCTTCTCTGGTCAATTCTTTCCCTTACTTAGTAAATCATCAGTTTTCAGAAAGTCTGTCATTAACCTGCTTGTCATTATTTATACTCTTACAAGAAACCTGGGGCATTAATCGATAGTCATTGAATAAATATTTATTGAAAACCTGTAACATGTCAAGCTCAGTTCAACAGAGATTCACATTGGACAAAATGACAAACAGATGAGTAATGTGTAAGGTTCTAAGACGCTGTGGAGGATCCCAGATGGGGTCACCATCAGTGAGAATCGACTCAATGGCAACGGACAACAAAACCAACAATAAGGGAGAACAACATCTCTTGAAAAATGCCAGGCTTCCAACAGGGGTTAATATTTTCTTTTTAAACTCTGTCTTTTTTTTTTCTTTCTTTCTATCTATACTTGCAAATGGAAATAATAGCCAAGAATAGCACAGATTGAAATTTGGCTTCATAAAAATAGCACTTGAAGAGAAGCTTTTATAGAGCATGTTATTTTCAACTTAAATGGGTGAGTATAACCTGAATAGCTCTATCTAGAAATTAATACGCAGGTAGGCTTCTGTATCTTGGTAACAAATGTATCCAGTTAAAAAGACATGACATGACTTGTACTTTCAGTTACCTCAGTGATGGAGTCCCCACCTTTTAAAGATTACAATGGCATCTTCATATTAACCTGGCATTGCGCCTCTAAATGTCCTTGGCTCTGAAATATTTTACAATAAACTTCTAAGCCAATGCAGGCAGAATCTTGGCTTTCATGGGACCTGCCTGTGCCCACTGCAGGATATGTGTTATAATAGGCAGACATGCAGAAAATTTTTTTCTTTATTAATAATTTAATATATTTTTTTATGCTTAAAAACAACCTTAAACTCTTCGTGCATTTTTTTTTTTTTTTTTTGTAGCATAAACTACAGTTCATTTAAATACTTTTCATACTTGGGAAGTTTCCGTGTCTTTAAAGGCATAAATGAGAAAGAAAAAAATGAACAAAAGAAAGAGCTAAGTAAAAATTAAAGGCATTTCTATTAAATAGCTAAGTTTTTGAGTAATTCTCTGCCTGTAATTTTTTGGGGAAAATCTCCTCTTCCAGCACCGTGGAAATATTAAATGATATTTTTATGTAAATAATGTGTTCCACAAGACTTTTCCTTAGTCATGGTAGCTGTGCAAAAAGTTAAATGCTAAGTGACTAAACTTTTGGCATTTCACTTTTACTTCTTTATTCCTCTATACATAGTTGATCTCGTTTAACCTTTTATAATGACAAGAAAATCCTCTTTGTGGAACTCCTGAGTATTTAATTTCTCTTTACATCAACTTATTTTACATAGAAGCCAATTAAATGCAGGTTCAAAAACTGTATACTGCAGTTGTCGTTTTTGTTACCTGCCGTGGAGTCACCCTGACTCATGGTCACACCGTTCACAACAAATGAGACGTTGCCCAGGCCTGCACCATCCCCATGATCTTTCCTGGATTGTACTGCTGTGATCCATAGGGATTTTGTGGGTTGATTTTCAGAAATGAATCACCAGGCCTTACTCCCTAGCCTGTCTTAGTCTAGAAGCTCTGCTGAAACGTGTTCAGCATCATAGCAACCCGCAAGACTCCACTGACAGACGAGTGGTGGCTGTACACGAGGTGCGTTGGCTGGGAATCAAACCTGGTTCTCCAGCATGGCAGGTGAGACTTCTACAACTAGGCAACGAATGCCTCCTACCAGAGTTTGACATCATTTAAAGCATATTTGAATTATTAAACTATTTTTCTGTCTCACTAAGTGAGTGTGAATAAATGACAGTGGGCTTTTGCAGAGAAAGCATCTGGGCATCTCAAATGTGCAGTGTTCTGGATAACTGAAGCTGCCTGAAGCCCATCATTTACGTCTTCCCAGAAAAGTGTGCAAAAGAGGCTGAAGGGCATGACAGCGGTCCACAGTCCAAGCTGTGCACCAGAGTGATGTAGAGCGATTCTTAAAAAAGGTGCTATCTCCAAGGATACTGGTAATTGTTCTCAAATCCATTGAGACATGATCGTTGAATTAAACTTAAATGTATATTAATGATATATCCTATTTGGGAAGAATCTAAGGAAATGATGGATCTTATCATTAAAAAAACACCCAGTGCCATCATTTTGGCATTAAAATTAGAAGGCAACTTTTAACACTATTTTATGCGATTTTATTATTTAACAGGAAAATAGTACATGCAGGTATTTTGACTACATTTGTAAGCTTGGAATACAGTGTTAATTATATTCCCCTGCTGGTTAATCAGGGATGTCTGCCCTGAAATTAGAAAAGGCCTATGATTCTGTGAGTATGTGAGAAGTAGGGAGCTCTAGGACAAAAAAAAAGGGGGGGCTAAATTAATAAAGACTGAAATAGAAATCCCTGAATCCACTGGGAGTATCTACTATGCTATTATAAAAGTGTGCAAACTGAAATGTAGTAAAAATTCAAATGCATGTAATAAAAAAATTATTTAACACTTGGAAATAAGGCAAAAGTTGGGTGATACGGTCTATTAATATACCAGGAAATTGTTTAAGAGGATTATTTAATATTTTAGAAACCTGTTAACTAACTTTGCAATGCATCAGAGACCAGACACTGGAGTTACATATTAACTTGGAGTTTCTTGCCCACAAGAGGACATAATTCCAAAGACTATGTTTTATTGCCCTTTAAGACCTTAAACAGTTTGTATGTCCAATAGCAATCTTATTCTAACATTCTTTTCTTAAAATGTTTATAAATACCTAGTTCTTCAAAATACTCTTTCTCCCACCTTTACCAATGTACTTGTTCTCTTATTAATTGGTTAAATATGTTTTTAACGCATGACTACCCTTTTTTTTGGTGAGTGTCATGTTTTTAACTTTTTAAAAATTACACTTTGGCAATGTATATAGTTTATAAACAATGTTAAAAATGAAAATGACGGTTCTTAAGAATCTTAGTAGCCAATACACAATATGGGGGAAGTCAGCAAAATATGACCTAGGCAAGGGGGACACTGAGAGGAACTCAAGAACAAAGAACAATGACTATAGCATAGACAATCCTGCAACTATAGTATTAACAAACGGTAATCTATGAATGGATACATAGGTAAATAGGTATGCCAAAGGTTTGGAAGGGTATAAGGGAACACGCCCACACTCAGATATAGCTTTGGTGGTTAATATTCCTACATACATAACTGTAGGTGTTGCTTATATGTTAATATAGACAATAGAGCACACAAGGGCCACAGTGAGGGCAAAGTCTTAGACATAACCAAACACCTCGCAAGACGAAGTTCCTAGGCTTGAAGCTGAAGGACCGTCTATGTCAACAGGCACAACATAGTTCATAAAGACAAAGTTCTTTATCCTACTTTGGTGAGTAGCATCTGGGGTCTTAAAAGCTTGCAAGCAGCAATCTAAGATACAGCTATTTGTCTCTTACCTCCCTAAGCAAAGGACAGTGAAGAAAACCAAAGACTCAAGGAAACAATTAGTCCAAAGGACTCATGGGTCACATGGACCACGTGAACCTCAGCCTATACAAGCCTGAGACCAGAAGAACTATATGGTGCCCAGCTACCACTACTGACCGCTCTGAATGGGATCACAAAAGAAGATAATGAACAGAACGGGAAAAAAATTATAGAACAAAAAAATCAAATTCACAAAAAAGATTAGACTTACTGGTCTTACAGAGACTGGAGGAACTCCCAAGACTGTGGCCCTAAGACATGCTTCTGACCTGGAACTGAACGCATTCCAGAAGACCACCTTTCAGTCAAATCATAAAAGGCCCATAAAATAAACAATAACACCCGAAAGGAACGTACCCCTTAGAACAATCAATTACACAAGATCGAAAGGGCAACATTTGCCCAAAAGCAAAGATGAGAAGGCAAGAAGGGGTAGAAAATCAGGATGAAAGGAAATGGGACACCTTCTATGGAAATGGGGAGAGTGCTGACACATTGCGGGGAATGAAGCCAAGGCCATGAAACAGTTTATGTGCAAACTACTGAACGGGAAGCTAATTTGCTCTGTAAACTTCCACCTAATGCACAATGAAATTATTTTTAAAATCTTAATATATCATACACACAGACATTCTAAAGATTCTTATCTATTTAATTCTGTCCTTTATTAGAGCATTAATAGAAAAGCATTTTAAGCTCATTTGTATCATTGTTTCCACATATTCCAGGTTCATTTTCAGCATCAGTTTGTCTTTTTTTATATTAAAAGTTAGACTTTGAAGTCACAAAGATGAAGAAGGACTTTTGAAGTCCTCTTGAGTAACTAATATTCATTTATGGATATCTAAGGGAAACACTGTCAGTATCAGAAAATAAGTAAGCGATGAATTAACAGACCCTTGGCTCTGCCTCAGTAAATTCCAAATTAGAGACCCTACAGAACTCATAGATACCCCTGGAAACCCATAGAGTTTCCAAGGAGCAGCTGGTGGATTTGAGCTGCCAACCTTTTTGTTAGCTGCCTGAGCGCTTAACTGCTGCACCACCAGGGCTCCAATAGTGACCCAAAAGCTGCTGGGAGTCAGAGCAGGTGGTTCATGATATGACTCATTCTTTTGGTGGGAAGGGAAATCCTTCTAGAATTGAGTCTACTAAACCCAGCCCATTGAAACAAGCCTTTAAAAAATATCTTCAGTGTTCTATTTGTCAAATCTATTGCCTTCTTTTTTTTCTAATATCCTTGAACTATTTGTTGCATGAAATACAGCCACTTTTCCTTTTTAAATCTCTATTCCTTGGCTTCTTTCATGTTGTTCTATATTTGTTCTCTGCCTACCTCTTTGCCAAGTAGTAACCTCTGTTCGTGTTTCTAAGCCCTTGTTCATTTTTCTATATTCAGAGTTATGGTCATGATCAACATTATTGTCATTGATAATATGAAGAAGAGAAGCATAGTGTGGGACATATACACCTTGTAATAGATCTTTAACGTGTCACTGCAAGGTGTATGTGTATGTATGTCTGTGCGCGGGTGTGTTCAAAATTTATACTTTTATGGGAGAAATGGAGACCAAAGACTACAGCCTCCAGCATGGATTGCACTTCAACATAAAGAAAAAAAATCCTCACAACTGAACCAATAAGCAACATTATACTAAATGGAGAAAATATTGAAGTTGTCAAGGATTTCATTTTACTTGGATTCACAATTAACACCCATGGAAGCAGCTGTTGGAAAATCAAAGGACATATTTCATTGGGTAAATTTGCTGTAAAAGACCTCTTTAAAGTGTTAAAAAGCAAAGATGTCACTTTGAGACTAAAGTGTGCTTGACTCAAGCCATGGTATTTTCAATTACATCACATGCATGCAAAAGCTGGACAATGGATAAGGAAGACTGAAGAATTGGCAACTTTGAATTATGGTGTTGGAGAAGAATATAGACTATACAATGAACTTCCAGAAGAATAAACAGATCCATCTTGGAAGACATACAGCCAGAATGTTCCTTGGAAGCAAGAATGGCAAGATTTTGCCTCACATACTTTGGACATGTTATCAGGAGGTACCAGTCCCTGGAGAAGGGCATCATGCTTGGTAGAGGGTCACTAAAAAAAAAGGAAGATACTCAAAAAGTTGGATTGACCCAGTGGCTGCAACAATGGACTCAAGCAGAACAATGATTGTGAGGTTGGCACAGGACCTGGCAGTGTTTGGCTCTGTTGTACATAGGGTCACTATGAGTCAGAACCAAATGGATGATACCTAACAACATATGAGAAAACCCACTCAGGCAGATTAAGCAGCTTGCTCAAATCCATACCGCCAAGTGGCAATGGAGCATACTTTAACCAGTAAACCCAGCTGAAGGTGAGTTGACTCCATCTCACGTGACCCCATGTCGGTCAGAGTAGAACTGTGTTCCAAGGATTTTAAGCAGCTGATTTTTTGGAAGTAGATCACCAGGTCTTTCCTTCAGGGTGCTGCTGGGTTGACTTGAACCCCCAGTCTTTCTGTTAGAGCCAAGCAAGTCAACAGTTTGTACTGCCCAGGGCTCTAAAACATACCTTACAGTAGTTTAAAAAATGGGCCAGAGAGGGCCATGCTTCTCAACCTTTAATGTGCATAACTAATCATCTTGGAATCTTGTCTAAGTGCACAATCTGATTAAGTAAGTGTAGGGTGTGACCTGAGATTTTGCATTTTTAACAAGCTTCCAGATAATGTCACTGCTGCTGGTCCACAAACCACACTTTAAGTAGCAAGGTGCATGGGAAAGATAGATCTGGAAACCAAATATCCATTGCCTTCTAGTTGATTCTGACTCACAGTGACCCTATAGGACAGAGTAAAATTGCCCCATAGGGTTTCCAAGGCTGTAATCTTTAAGGGAGTAGATTGCCACATCTTTCTCTGGTGGAGCAACTGGTGGGTTCGAACTGCTGACCTTTAGCTTAAGCATCGCACCACCATTTGGAACTTTGTTAGAAACTGCAAAATCTCAGGTCACACCCTGAACTTGGGAAAAACTGACATCTTAATAATATTAAATTTTCCTATCCATAAACAGGAAACCCTGGTGGTGTAGTTGTTAAATGCCACGGCTGCTAACCAAAAAGCTGGCAGTTCAAATCCACCAGGAGCTCCTTGGAAACTCTATGGGGCAGTCCTACCCTGTCCTATAGGGTTGCTATGAGTAGGAATTGACTCCACGGCAGTGGGTTTGGTGGGTTTATCCATAAACATGGAATATACCTCCACTTACCTGGACCATTTGTGATGTTTCTTATCAGAGTTTTGTAGCTTTCCTCATATCACATCATATCATATCATATCATATATCATATCATATCATATATCATATATGACATCATATCATATATCATATCATATAATCTATATTAACCAACCCAGTGCCATCGAGTCAATTCCAACTCATAGTGACTGTACAGAACAGAGTAGAACTGCCCCATAGAGTTTCCAAGGAGCGCCTGGCAGATTCGAACTGCTGACCCTTTGATTAGCAGCCGCAGCACTTAACCACTACACCACCAGAGTTTCCATAATCTATATAAAATCTATGTATATATATTTATATATGTTTTGTTAGATGTATAGCTAAGTATTTTATTTTATTTGGGGGGGTTGCTAGTCTAAATGACGTCCTTTTAATTTCAAATATCAATTTTTCATTACTGACATTTGTATATTAAGTGTTACGGATTAGATTATGTACCACCAAAAGAAATGTTGAAATTCTAACCCCTGCATCTGTGATCATGATCCTGTTCAGAAAAAAGGGCCTTTCAAGACATTATCATTTAGGTTAACATGAGGTCATACCGTGGTAAGGTGTGCCCTAATCCTGCATGTCTAGTGTCCTTATGAAAGAGAAAACATACAGACACAGAGAGGAAAAGGAAGGATGCTATGTAACACTGCAGCTGCAAGCCAGGGAACCCTTGGAGCTAGCAGATGGTAGGAGAGAGACATGGAACAGATTCTCCCTCAAAGCCTCAGAAGGAATCAACAAGGTCAACACCCCTATCTCAGACTTCCAGCTTCCAGAACTGTGAGGTAAAAAATGTATGCTCTTATAAGCCTCCCAGTTTGTGGCGTTTTGTTACAGCAGACCTAAGAAACCAATTCATTAATCTTATATCCAGCAACCTTTCTGTTATCACTTAGTTCCAGAAGGTTTTTTGTCAATTCTTTGGGATTTTTCTATATAGGCAATCATATCACCTGTGAACAGAGACTCTTTTATTTCTTTTTTCTCCAATCTGCTTGCTTCTCCTTTTCCTTTCTTGTCTAATTGCATTAGCTAGGGCTACCAGTACAATACTGAATAGGAGTGGTAAGATGGAGCATCCTTGTTTTGTTCTCAGCATTGGGGGGAGCATCTAGTTTCTCAGCATTGAGTATCATGTTAGCTCCAGGTTTTTTGTAGGTGTTCTTTACCAAGTTGAAGAAGTTCCCCTCTATTTCTAGTTTGCTAAGAGTTTTATCACTAATGGGCACGGGACATTGTGCAATGCTCTTTATGCATCTATTGAGGAAACACTGGTGGCGTAGTGCTTAAGTGCTACGCTGCTAACCAAAGGGTCGGCAGTTCAAATCCACCAGGCACTCCTTGGAAACTCTATGGGACAGTTCTACTCTGTCCTATAGGGTCGCTGTGAGTTGGAATTGACTCGACGGCACTGGGTTTATTGATAATGATCAGTTAGCAGCCAAGATCTTTAACCACTGTGACACCAGGGCTCCTTTATACCTGAAGTGGATTTTTTATAGTTGACATATACTTGGGTCTTATTTTTTTATCCTCTCTGGTAATCTTTGTCTTTTAATTGGTATATTTAGACCATTCACACTTAAAGTGATTATTGATAAAGTTGAATTTATATCTCTTCAGTTTTTCTAGAGGTTTCTACTAAAGCCAAAGAAAATGGACTTCTTGTCTTGCAGTGATAATTTATTTTCTTAATACCAACCTTGAAAGCGTTCCCAAGGATATTTTAGAGATTTTAGTTACTATATCTTATCATCTCTTAAAATGTCCTGGACTTAAAATGCAGATTCCCAAGAACTATGCCTCGCCAGTAGTTCTACAGAAGAAAAGACATGGTAATCTGGTTCTGTAAAGATTACAGCCAAGAAAACCCTATGGAGCAGTTCTACTGTGTAACACATGGAGTCATCATTAGTCAGAATTGACTCAACTACAATTAACAACAAACAATGCCTCATCTATTGACTCAGGGTCTCTGGGCCTGGGACCTGGAAATCTGCAATTTAAACAAATAACCCAGGTAACTTCTACTCACTCAGATTTTAAACTACTTATCTGAATTATAGGCCACAGTCTCTTTGTTGTTGTTGTTGTTGTTGTTAGGTGCTATCAAGTTGGCTCTGACTCATAGCAACCCTGTGTACAACAGAATGAAACACTGCCCAGTCCTGTGCCATCCTCACAATTGTTGCTGTGTTTGAGCCCATTGTTGCAACAACTGTCAGTCCATCTCATTGAGGGTTTTCCTCTTTTTCACTGACCCTCTACTTTACCAAGCATGGTGTCCTTCTCCAGGGACTGGTACCTCCTGATAACATGTCCAAAGTACATGAGATAAAGTCTCTCCACCCCCACTTCTAAGGAGCATCCTAGCTGTACTTCTTCCAAGACAGATTTGTTCAATCTTCTGGCAGTCCATGGTATATTCACTATTCTTCACCAATACTTGTTTAGTTGTCTTTATTCAATATTCTGTGCAATCTTTACAAAGATTGTAAGTAAATGTTTGACAGTGGCAACATTAAGGTTCCACCAGTTTAGCAGCTGTTTCTAAAGTTTAAAAAAAAATTGTCAAATGAAGTTCGTTATCTAAGGAAATGAGTAGTGTGAGTCTGTGTATCAGCAGAATGTGGGCCCTGGGTGGCACAAACAGTTTGTGCTCAGCTGGTAACTGAAATGTTGCCAATGCAAACCCAGTGCCTCCAAGGAAGAAAAGCCTGGTGATTTGCTTCCCTAGACGTTACAGCCAAGAAAGCCCTGTGGAGCATTGCCATGAACCGGAATGGACTCAATGGCAGCATTTTTTTTTTTTTTTTAATTAGCAGAACGAGGACTGAAATTCTTCTTAAATTCTTAAGATAGGCAGTTGTCTTAATCCATATACCTATTAATACGGAATTGACTTTGCTCTTCTTGTTAATATAATAATACTGTTAATAAATTGACCAATGAATCTATAAATCTTAAGAATTTACTACAATCAGCAACATGGATGTGATATAAAAAGAAGGAAAGCTGCATAAAGCATGGATCTTGTCCCGGGAGTTTAGGAACCAGTTGAGAAAACAAGAAGAGAAAGCATGAAACATTATCACTGAGTAGAAGATAATTACATGGTATAAATTTTAAAATGCGTCCTCATGCAGAGGCTAAGTAAGAACAAGGAAGGCTTCTGTAGTAAAACTGGGTTTCAGGAAATCACTGAGCTAAAATCTGGACTTAAGAGTTCGGAAATATTATTTGCACATTACAGGGAACACCAAAATAGTTACAACCCCATAATTTACCAAAAAAATGAAAATCAAATGTAAAATCGTCCTAGTCTCATAATAATTTGGCAGCTGTCATTATCTCCTTCTAGGGCAATGTGGGATTTCATAGAACATTATACTTCAAAAGCATTTCATCAAAATTTCATTTTCAGTAAATCTAATTTTTTTATTTTTATAAAAGTGGACCACAGTGCTGAGGAAACAAGAAACTGACTTCTAGATGACACTTGGCCTCGCTCCCAATTATTTTTTAAAACTTAGTAGAATCAGTTTTACTGTCATGGCAAAATGTGGAGTAGCTTGAATTTGAATTTAGTTGTATCCTTTTTTTTTTTTAATCAGAAGTCTGTGCATCCCACTGTCATGGATTGAATTATGTCCCCTCAAAAATGCGTGTTTATCCATTTGGCCGGGCCATGATTCCCAGTATTGTGTGATTTTCCTATACGTTCGTTGCTAATCCTGCCTCTATCATGTTAATGAGGGAGGATGGGTCGCAGTTGTTTTAGTGAGGCAGGCCTCATTCTGCGAGATTGGATTGTGTCTTTAGGCAGTCTTGAGATATTAAAGAGAGAAGCAAGCAGAGAGTGGGGGACCTCATATCACCCAGAAAGCAGTGCCGGGAGCAGAGTGCATTCTTTGGACCTGAGGTCCCTGGGTGGAGAAGCTCCTAGCCTGAGGGAAGATTGATGAGAAGGCCAACAGAGAGAGAAAGTCTTCCTCTGGAGCTGATGCCCTGAATTTGGACTTTCAGCCTACTTTACTGTGAACAAATAAATTTCTCTTTGTTAAAGCCATCCACTTGTGGCATTTCTGTTACAGCAGCACTAGATAACTAAGACATCCATGGTATTGCTCAATTTTTAAGCTTAGTTTAAATCTGATAAGGTCATATGGATTTGCACAATTTATAAGTTTGCTTTTATATGTTTTATTATTATTGGTGTGGGAGAGTAATTTACTGTGCAATTTTTAGGGTGTAGCCAAAGTCAAAGAAAATTGATCCATGTGCATATTTCTCCCCTATTTCCTGTCTGGAAGTTAGGATAGAGAATAGGAATGAATTAAACAATAATTAATAATAAAAGAAGGTAAACAAATAACATGTCTAATTGCATTTTCGGATTTCGATTACTGAAAATTACTGTGGTTGGGTGCTATATTTCTAAACTCTCTGACCCTCCCATAGTTCCTCCGACCTTTATTAATTGCCCTTGAATGTAATGATCCTGGTTGCTGTGACATACCACGGGGCTTATTGGATGAAGAGGAACGCCAAGTGCACCAAGGCTTGTCCTCCTGAATTTAGTGGAGACTGGTGGGAAAATTTGGTGGGAAAATGATGTTGTCATTGTTGCTGCGGCAGTGTGGCTAGGAGGTATGTGGTCTCCTTTTTGTTATGTTTCAGCTGTTGGTGAGTTGTTTATCTTTTTAAGCCACATGCCCCAACCAAGGGATCATTGAAAACAATTTTATAACCCTCATATTGCTTGTATTTAAGTCATTTAATCACAAATTGGTGAGGTTCCAAAGACAGTAAATGAGAGTGAAGGGTAAGAATTTCAGCTCTTAAAGTCAGGCTGTCTGTGTTCCAGTACTGGCCCCACTCACTTCTCATGACTAGCTCTGTGGCGACTTAAACTTTCCGTGACTCTGTTTCTACTTCTGCAAAATCAGTGCCATCCTAACAAACCAAGAAATCAAACTCATTGCTGTCAAGTCAACTCTAATTCATAATGACCGTATAGGACAGAGTAGAACTGCCCTATAGGATTTCCAAGAAACAGCTGGTGGATTCAAACTGCCAACCTTTTGGTTAGCAGCTGAGCCTTTAATCACTGTGCCACCAGGACTCGATGATGATAGTAAATTCAAACCAAACCCATTGTTGTCGAGTTGATTCCGAATAGTACCTACAGTTTCTACTGGGGAGTAAATAACTTAATAGACTTAACATACTTAAACCAGGGGTTGGCATAAAACAAATGCTCAACAAGCATCATCGCCATTACCTTTTTCCTTTATTTTGGTGGTGGGACAACATATAGCTATGGAATGCTAAGTTTTAATTAAGCAGCGTCAATAGCAACAGAAATTAGAAAAACTAGATTTATTAGAGAAGCCCATTGGAAATATGAGGTCTTAATCTAATTATTTTTATTTCTCAATCGAACTTGAGACATGAATGTATGCATATTTTACAGTACATTGTTACATTTTTGAGGAGACACTACTAGCCACTCCAATCACACTAGCACACAGTAAAAACTAGCGATCGAGTGAATTACAATTTATGTAATTTTGGAATACAGTTATGTATTTTGGAATCAAGCTGCTGTTATTGAATTTTTTTTAATTATTTCTCAATTGCAAAAAAAAGAAAGAAAATAGCAACTACAACAAAAACAAAAAGAGAGTCAAGAAAAGGCCCAGGCTGTTCATTTGTTCCCTTAACCATTCTCTAAGCTTACCATTTTTCATCTGACTAAATGAGATAATGCAGGAAAGAGCGTTTGGCATCTGGTAGGTGCACATTTCTGTAAGTCTCCGTTGCCTGCTCTCTGCTGGCTGAATTGCAGGATTGAGAACATTTCTGTACTGCTTGACTTTATTGGAGAGTAGAGAAACCCCTTAGGTGATATATTTTGTATTTATTTATTACCAGCTATGGAATTTTTACATGATAAAATTAATTCCCATCTGCTGATGGATTCCCACTGGTTCTGTGAGGCGTGATGGAGCATAATGGTTAAAACTATTGGGAGCCCTGTGCGCAGTGGTTAAGCACTCAGCTGCTAACTGAAAGGTTGATGGTTTGAGTGCGCCAACCACAACAAGGGAGAAGGATGTGGTAGTCTGCTTCAGTAAAGATTTACAGCCTTGAAATCCTATGGGACAGTTCTACTCTGTCCTTTAGGGTTGCTATGAGTCTGGAAGGCAATTTTTTTTTTTTTTTTGGTATTATTATAATTATCAATTCTTCAAAGAATCCTTTGTGGACACAGCCACGTGAGATGACTCATATTATCAAAATTTTAAGCTATTACCTCTCAAAGAAAGAAAAAATGACCACAGATTAGGAGCACTCTGACATAGAATACTTGAAATATTTTGCTTTATCTCTCTTTGTCCATATTTTCTTTATTGGTTTAGTCTTGTTTGTTTTTCCTTTATTCAGGGGTCTTCGTGCTGGATGGTGACTCTGGTAGGCTGATCAAGGTTCATACCACAGACAACTTCTGCTTTCTTCCACTTTTTAATGAGTGAAATCCTTGGCCAAGGTTGATATGAGGATTTCTGCCCATTGGCCAATGAGGCTGTAACCACAGACCTCTTATTAAAGCTTGGGGAAAACGGTGATTACTAGGTTTAGGGGCCAGATTTTTTTCATGCCTCCCCACTGCATTTGTTTGGATACCAGAAAATTACGGCATGTGTGTGATTTGAATTAGGATAAGAAATTAAACCTTAGGAGCCATTCTTTAGAAAGGGCTGTGCTGGAAAGGAACGTTGGAAAGCATCCCTTTAACCAAATCCATAAAATTAGCTGAGCCATAAGGATTCTGTGTAAGTTTCCTGAGGTTGAGATATAAGAACAGCGCCAAAAAATATCAGCAGTCCATTGAGGATAGAGGCAGATCTTTATTATAATGAGGGGTTTTTAGTGCTGGAAAGAGAGCTGAAGCTCATCGAATTCAACCCCATCATTTCCAGTTTTTAAACATTCTAGATGCTTGTCTCAGAAAAGTAAAAGATGTTCCCTCAATATTATCAGAACCATACCATGTCATGTCAGTCATCCGGGTTCAAATACTTTGTTCTTTCTCTTAAATGAAACAAAACTAACAAAAAATATTTTCAGTTGTTCAAGGGCTAGCTGTTGCCCCTAATGGCACTAGATGCCCAGAGCCCCGCTTTTCTTCAGCATCACCATTTGTGTAATTTCCCTGTCAACACACGCATGGTGGCCACAGTCCACCAACCTGCACCTTTGCTGCCATGCCAGGGTTAATCCTGGATCAGTCCACACTGCTGACTTTTGTTCTTATTGTTTTGTTATCGTCTAGTAAAGAAACTGCTGTTACCTTGGAAATTAACTCCAAGGTCAAAGCTCTTTAATACAAAAAAAGATACAGAAAAACAAATCAAGAGAGGAGTTACTAAAATTTTGCAACTCATCACTTACCACGGTATTTATTTTATAGTTATAAGCATCCAAAACCAAACTCACTCCCTTCGATACAAATCTGACTTATAGCAACCCCGTGGGGCTCCCACAGAGTTTCCAAAGCTGTAAATCTCTACTGAAGCAGACTGCCACATCTTTCTTCCATGGAGCTGCTGGTGGTTTTGAACCACCTTTCGGTTAGCAGTCAATTGCTTTAACCGCTGCACCACCAAGACTCCTAGTTATAAGAATATGCTGTTCTACATAAAGGCACAGGACCAGACAATGTCCTAAATTAAACGACGCTTAGGAGATTCAGTATAAATACAGAATAAAGCCAATATAAAGTTATATATGTATATATATATATATATATAATGGAAACCCTGGTGACATAGTGGTTAAGAGTTTGGTTGCTAACCAAAACGTCAGCAGTTCAAAGCTACCAGGTGCTCCTTGGAAACCCTATGGGGCAGTTCTACTCTGTCCTATTGAGTTGCCATGTGTCAGAATCGACTTGATGGCATTGAGGTGGGTTTTTGTTTTTTTTATATTTCTTTATCCCCAAATGAGATTTTATAAAATAGTTTATTAGGTCCTTTCCTACTGAACAGTAGCTCTGTTTCAAGTCATATTTCTAATGTTGGTGGAGGAACATAACTTACACTTTACTGGATAATTCCTTGATTGGTAATTTACAAAGAGGTAAGATCATTGGGTTGGGAATGTCAAGATAAAATCGATGTGACTAGAGAAGTTTGCTGTACCTCCTTCATTGGGAGACTTTCTGCTGCCCAATGAGCGGTGACTCTTGAGATTAAGAAGTCATGAATGTTTTCTCCTGTATAGTTAGAAAGGAAAGAATTCCTTCTCCCCAGCGACTCTTCTCATGGGCCAAGAGGAAAGTGGCTTCCTGAACTTAGGTGGTTTCCAGTCAGGAGAGAAGCAACCTCTTCATCTCTGGCAAAACTATCCTCTTGAATCCAGAGCCTAGATTAACTGTTGACGGCCAAAACATTTCCATACGACCTCACTTCCATTCACTTTCTATCTTGTCACTTTTTTTCTTTTTTTCTCTTTTTCTTTCTTCATTCTTCTGATTATCTTAACTATGGGACATTAAATTTCAGCAATTTTTTTTATAGGTCTTAAAGTTCATATATATAGCTTTCCTAAGAGTTGTATATATAGTTCAAAGAAGAGACCATATAGTTCATATGGAGTCCCTGGGTGGCACAAATAGTTAAGCACCGGACTACTACTAGCTGAAAGGTTGGTGGCTCAAACCCACCCACAGGTGCTTCAGAAGACAGATCTGACAATCTGCTTCTGAAAGGCCACAGCCTTGAAAACCCTATGGAGCAGTTCTACTCTGTAACTCATAGGGTCACCATGAGTCAGCGGCCAACTCAAGGACAGCTAACAGTAACAACACAGTTCCTAAGAGGGTGAAAGTCAAAAAAAGAAGAAAACTTAGTTTGAATGTTAGTCTCAGAGCTTATGTTTTAATGCTCTGTTTCACAGGCTCTCAGTTTTTCTTTTAAATCTAAAGATTACCTTGATTTACTATTAATTTTAAACTTTTATTCCTTCAGTGTAGAGTTTTTATCCAAGTTTTAACTCTCTTTTCTCTTAATATCTGCCTTTCTCTTCTCCTACTTCAAATATTCCCTTTTCAACATGTTACTTAATGTTTTCCTTAAAGTCTTCCACAACCTTCATATCAAGGGTTATGTACTTATTCAAAACCTGCATGTTTCTTTCTTTTTCTATTCCTCCTGTCTTCTACCTTTTCATCTGTAAGAGTTCAACAGGAGCCAGTGACCAAAATAATAATAATAATAAAACTAAACCCGTTGTGAGTTGATTCTGACTCACAGCGACCCTATAGGACATAGTAGAAGTGCCCATAGGGTTTCCAAGGCTGTACCCTTTATGGAAGAAGACTGCCACATCTTTCTCCCATGGAGCAGCTGGTGGGTTCAAACCACTGACCTTTTGGCTAGCAGCCAAGCCGTTTAACCACTGTACCACCAGGGCTGGGAGTGAGTGAAGAGGAACATGAATATTGGGAGCAGCTCACTTTACAAAAGGACCATGGAGTCCTTGTTGCTCTCAGTGGACCTTGTGCCTGTCTTCTGAGGTTTTAGAACAGACCCTCCAGCTGTCAATCTTCTCCAAGGGCCTCGCACGTGGAGATTTAGGAGAATCATCAATTAAGTCGTCTCAGGTCTGGAAACCCCAGTGTGGAGAAGGCATGCATGATTTGTCCTCAGAAATGTCAAAAGGATTTATTGTACTTCAGGATTTCTAAAAATGATTTTTTTTTTCTTTCCTTGTTGAGGGTGTGGATTTTGATTAAAGATGATGGTAATAGTAATTATAGAATATGAATTGAGTGCTTACTGTGTTTCAGTGTCATTGACTTCACCTATATTTATCTATCTCATTTGCTGCTGGAGCAAATCTATGAGGTGTGTGTTATTGTTTCTAAGGCCTAGAAAATTCCGGCAACTTTTTCTAGATCTTATAGCTCATAAAAGAGCCCTGGTGGCACAGTGGTTAAGTACTTGGCTGTTAACAGAAAGGTTGATGGCGGGAACCCACCAGCCACTCCACTGGAGAAAGATGAGGCAGTCTGCTTTCTTAGAGATTACAGCCTTGGAGACACTATGGGGCTTTTCTAAGCTGTCCTATAGGGTTGCTATGAGTTGCAATCGACTGACAGCAATGGGTTTGGGTATAGCTCGCAAGAGATTGAGTCAAGATTTTAATGTAGGGATTTGGACACTAGAGCCTACTTTCTAGTATCAGAAAAGGAAGGACACCTAGTTTTCCTTTTTTAATTGTTATTCTACATCAATCTGCTATCATGCAGTTTCACATGTGAGAGAAAGGACGAGGTCATCTGTTATCTCAATTGACAGTGTTTTTTGGTGGCAATGGGCAGGGCAGCAAGAGAGAGGTAAGCTTTGGTGTGGAGCTAGGAGAGCAGATGCTGAGTCAGTGGCAGCCCATCCTCAGCCCGTGTGGTTGCCATTTGCATCCGAGAACAGCTGTAGCCCTCTCCCTTGGGTAAAGGGCAATCTCTTACATAGCCACTGAGGGGACTTTAATGAGGCTTGGTGGCACTTATGGTCAAGGGCTGGGCAGCTAACTGAAAGGTTGGTCGTTGGAACCCATCCAGTGGCACTGTGGCAGAAAGACCTGATGATTTGCTCCCGTAAAGATTACAGCCTAGAAAACCCTGTGGGGCAGTTCTATTTTGTCACATGGGGTCAATACCAGCCAAAATTGACTCCTTGGCACTAACAACAACAATGGAATTTTTACCATGAGACTGACTATCTGTTAGCTATTATCTAGAGGAGCCCTGGTGGTGTGGTGGTTAAGCACTCTGCTGCTATCTGAAAGGTTGATGGTTCAAACCACCAGCCACTTTGTGGAAGAAAGATGTGGTAGTCTGTTTCCATAAGGATTTACAGACTTGGAAACCCTGTGGGGCAGTTCCACTCTGTCATATAGGGCCACTGTGAGCCAAAATCACAATTATTTTATCTTTTCTTATTAGGAGCGTAGCTCAAAGACTTTCTGATTGACTTACTTTCTTGGGAAGATGGGGATGTATTGATTTGTTCATTTACAGTTTTAGTAAGCAATGGTCTAAGGTTTTAAAAGAATTCAATGCCCATGTCCCTGTCTATATAGCCCTTGCTAGCAAGCTCTTTTTTGTGCTGCATATTAGCTGCAGACTGCAGGCAGTCTTTCATGCATCTTGCTAGATGGCTTCAGAGGGGATGGTCAGCTCTGGCTTTGCTTTGTGCCTAGGCCCAGGTGTTCAATGCAGCTTTCCCAAACTGGGTCCCAACTGAGAACAGAGTGGCTTTAGTAACATCCTCATTATCTATTGTTTATATCAGGAACTTTATATGTATATTCATAGTGGTGGTCTCCCAGATTACAGGCAAACTACACATGAGGCCTTTGAATTATGGTGTTGTAAAGAATATTGAATATACCATGGACTGCCAGAAGAACAAACAAATCTGCCTTGGAAGAAGTACAGCCAGAATTCTCATTAGAAGCAAGGATGGTGAGACTTCGTCTCACCTACTTTGGATATGTTATCATGCTTGGTAAAGTAAAACATCAGAGAAAAAGCGGAAGACGCTCAACAAGATGGATTGACACAGTGGCTGCAACAATACGCTCAAGTATAACAAAAATTGTGAGAATAGTGCAGGACCGGGCATTGTTTTGTTACGTTATATGTAGGGTCGCTCTGAGTAGGAACAGACTCTACGGTACCTAACAACCACACACATGCCACATGCCAGCAAACATACCATGTCGGTCCCTCAGGCCGTACGCTGCTTGGTATGGGTAAAGGCAGTGCAAGACCGAACAGACCTTCCTGGGCAGAGACACCGGGTAGATAGTGGGATTAGCATCATTGTAAATCATCCACCTCCTAGCTACTCACTATGACTGGGATGGTTCCCCTTATGTCTGGGCAAGAGTGTGAGTGTGTGGATCTGCCTAGGACAGTTCTTTCTCCAGTGCTTTTTCATCATAGGAAGCTAAGGGGAAACTATTAGACCATGCTGCCTTCTGGGTGTTTGTCTGCTTCTTTTAACAATAAGACCACATACATAGCAACTCACATCTGTCCCAAGGACACATTTTAATTAAAAAGGGAAATTTCCTTTGCATTCTGAGTTTGAATCTTTGTTCCTCCTATCCCAGCTTCATTTTTAATCCCTGAACTTTGCCAACAAAGCTCCCAGAGTAAACATGATCAATGTTAGCAATTAATCATTTTTTTGCCTGCTGTCTTATGGGCAATGTGGGGTTATTCTGAGGAAAAGGAAATCTCTGCTGGTGATGTGGTTAACCTGAAATTTAGACCTTGACAATACTGTTACCATTTTGATATATTTTTATGTGCTCCAAATCTCCTTTTGCATCCCTTTCTGAGACCCTACAGAGGAGAACTCTGTACATTTTCCTGATCATGGAGGAATCGATTCCCCACTAAGTTAGTGATTAGAAAAGACCTCTTCATTTCATATCACACAGTGTAAAAATGTGTGTGCCCAAGCTCTCCTCCCACGACCCCTCTTTCTCCAGAGAGGTTTTTGAGATCCTCTTCGGCCTTTCTCAGAATCTCACTCCTTGCTACCACAGGTGATTTGGTCCTGAAATCCTGAAGACTCTCATACCACCAGGAATTGGTCAGTTATTCAGTTTCAAAATAGCCCCTGTGAGCTGTGGGGCAGTCATATGATGGGTGGGCACCGCCTTGGGAAGCAGGGTCCTGCAGGGCAACAGGCCATCCAGCAAAATCAATTCTAAGCCTAAAACTTCCAGGAGAGTGCTTCACGGGGGCTAAAATTCCTGTTGGAATGTTTACTGCGTGAGAACACAAAGGTAAGGATAGCTTTCTGAGTTTTAGTTTTAAGCATCTACAAGAAATTTGGATTTTAGAACTTTAGTTTTCTCACCTGGGAGTGTTAGACCCCTTTGTTTCCCAGCTGCCAGAGAAAACTCCTTTTACAGTGGTAGCAGAATGATAGCTATATCACTCTGCCCTAAATCCAGAATGGCCCGTTCATTTAGCAAGAGCCTCCTTAGCTGTGTCTAGCTCAGCTTCCTGCAAAGATGGATCAATTTGGGTTAACATACAGTTCCTCTGCCAAAGGCCATAGGCTATGTTTAGACACATGGTCCCATTTTTATGATGTTTTAGACTTTATTTATTTTATATACCCTGTGATGGAGATAATCAATCTAGGACCTAAACATCAGGATTGCCTGGAATTCCAATGGGTCTCCATAAGGAGTTATTGAGGCACGAAAGGCTAGCTGCCCTGAGGGGCACACTTGTAGAGATAGACTAAACATGTTCAACAGAGAATTTGCCAATTAATGTAATTTATGAACACCATCTGATATTATTGGAGTCAATATAGAGAAAAGCTGGGGAAAATTTTCTTGCGTATTTACTGTGGCACTCAGAACTCCACAATCTACAGACTAATTACATCTTTTATATGGGAACACATTAATCAAACCTCACGCAAATCAAAATTGATTCAAATAAAAACAATGAGAAACTCTGTTTAAAAAACCTAAATGATATCTTAGCAAGACCAGAGTGTAAGAATAGTTCATAATATACTCAGCTGACATTATCTGAAACACCACCTCAAATTCTGCACAGAAAATGAGAGTTTATTAATATGTTATATGGAATTAATTAAGATCCATATATTTCTAATTCACGTGTCTTAGAACCACATGGAATGAACGGCAACTTCTATGCATTTTCCCACCCTTAGAATAGACAATTCTGAATGGGGCCAAAATCGGTCATTTGCCTTTTGATTTAAACCAAGGTTTAGGTTTTGGGAGCCTGCCCAAATGCAGGGGTGGTTGTCTGAAGAGATTAGGAGATTGTGAAGAGTTAAATGGATGACACAGTTTTAAGTGAGGGTGAGTTAATAACATGTCTCTTATTTGGAGAAGCCCCCTACCTTCTATGTATTAAATCGTGATAATTTTTTTTTTTTAACGACTTCTTGGTTAAATCACTTGTAATGCCTCCAAATTTTCTAAAATATATGGTCAACACTCCTGATTTTATCATCCAAGAACATCTCAATCTGACTCTCAATTTTCTTTTCCATTCTAATCTCCAGACAACACACCCAGCGCTTGCTACACACTCATGTTCCCACCACACCAACTCAGCCACAAAATCACCTTCCCAAACGCACTGCGTTTTTCCATTCCTTCATGCCCCCTCTCTGACTTACCTCTCTGTACTGA
Source organism: Elephas maximus indicus (assembly GCF_024166365.1). Taxonomy (NCBI): domain Eukaryota; kingdom Metazoa; phylum Chordata; class Mammalia; order Proboscidea; family Elephantidae; genus Elephas; species Elephas maximus. The sequence continues at coordinate 33,903,189 of NC_064836.1, read as the reverse complement.
AATGCTACAGTAAGAGGGATTATTCACTCATTTTATCTCGATCCCAATGATTCCAACCAAATTTACTTTTCTCAATTTTATGTATTTTTTGATCAAAAATTTTTACTTTTTAAGCTTGTTCTTTTTTTAGCATTTTACTGTATGTCCTAGTTTTAGTCCACCAGTTATAGGGGGAAAAAAAAAGAATCAGAAGAGAAAGATGGACAGAGATCAAACAGGAAGCCTAGAATTCCAGAAAGCCTCTGGCTCTTGACTCAGAGACTTTGGTATTTGATGTATATCTTAGTTATCAAGTGCTGCTATAACAAAAATACCACAAGTGGATAGCTTTAACAAACAGAAATTTACTCTCTCACAGTTTAGGAGTCTAGAAGTCCAAATTCAGGGTGCCAGCTCTAAGAGAAGGCTTTCTCTCTCTGTCGTCTCTTGAGGAAGGTCCTGGTCATCAATCTTTCCCTTGTCTAGGAGCTTCTCAGCACAGTTACTCCAGGTCCAAAGGATGAAATCCACTCCTGGCTCTTCTTTCTTGGTGATAGGAGGTCCCTTTCCTCTCTGCTCCAATCTCTTTTCTATATCTCAAAAAAGATAGACTTAAGATACAACCTAATACTGTAGATTGAGTCCTGCCTCATTAACATATCTGCCTTATTAACATCATCCCAAAACCGGTTGCCATAGAGTCAATTCCGACTCGTAGTAATACTATAGGACAGAGTAGAACTGCCCCATAAGGTTTCCAAGAAGTGCCTGGTGGATTCAAACTGCTGACCTCTTGGTTAGCAGCCATAGCACTTAACCACTATGCCACCAGGGTTTCCAAGGTTAGGATTTACAACACGTAAGAATCACATCAGATCACAAAATGGTGGACAACCATGCTATACTGGAAATTATGGCCTAGCCAAATTGACACACATTTTTTGGGGACACAATTCAATCCATAACAATGCACATATACTTCATGAGGAAAACTCTAATCAAACAACTGGAAATTTTTGAACTCTTCTTCTTGCCAGCTACTTTCAGTGAAATTCAAATGAAAATACTTTATCAAAGATTTCCCAGCATCAAGAATAATTTCCTTCTTTTATTAATTTCTAATTAAATTCCATTGTGGTTGAAGAATATCACTTATTGATTCCAGTTCTTCCAAATTTGTTAAATCTTATTTTATGATCTAGCATATGGTCTATCTTTGAAAAGTCCCAGGCGCAATGGAAAAGAATGTATATTTAACTGCTTCGTGGGGGAGTTTTCTGCAGATGTCTTTTAGGACTAGTTGGTTGAAAGTTATTTAAGTCTTTCATTTATTTGTTGTTCTTCTGTCTAGTTGTTATATTCATTATTGAAAGTGGGGTATTAGAGTCTGCAACTATTACTGTTGAATGGACTATTTCTCCCTTCAATCCTGACAGTCCTTGATTCATGCATTTTGGCATTCTTCTATAAGATGATACATGTATATTATTATATCTTCCTGATGAATTAACACTTATCTTTTTTATAATGTCCTTCTCTTTCTCTAATAGCAATTTTTGCCTTAAAACCTACTTTGTCTGGTATTAGTATAGCTGCTTCAGCTCTCTTTTGGTTACTGTTTGCACCATATAATTGTTTTTCATCTATTTACATTTAAACTACTTGTGTTTTAGAATCTAAAGTTGTCTATTGCAGGCAGAATATAAATAGGCCTTTTTTTTATTTGTTCTTTCCAATTTCTACTTTCAATTGGAATGTGTGCACATTTTCCATTTAATGTAATTACTAATAATTTTGTGTATAAGTTTGCTATTCTGCTGATTGCTTTCTATATGCCATGCCTTTTTGTTCCTCTAGTCCTCCATTGCTGCCATGTTCATGTTAAATATATATTCTCTAGAGCATTTTTTTTAGAGCATTATTTAATTCTCTTGTCACTTATTTTACCTTTTTTTTTTTTAATTATTTTCTTAGCTATTTCCCTATGGATTACAACTACAATTTTTATTTTTAACAATTTAGTTAGTATTAATACTAAGTTAATTTCAATAGTATACAAAAATGTGCTCTTGTATACCACCAGTCCTTCTTCCCTCTTTTATGTTATGAAAAAACCCAGTGCTGTCAAGTCGATTCCAACTCATAGTGACCCTATAGGACAGAGTAGAACTTCCTCAACATCACCAGTGTTTCCTTTTATGTTATACTGTCATACAAATTACATCTTTGTAAACTACATGCCTATAAAAACAGATTTATTTACTGATTTATGCAGCTGTCTTCATGATCAGATAGAAGGATAAAACAAACAAAAAATATGTTTATACTGTCTTTTATATTTACCTGTGCTGCTTTTACCAGCCATCTTTCTTTTCTCATGGGAATGGAAGATACTCACTAGTGTCCTTTCATTTTAGCCTTAATAACTCCTTTTTAGTATTTCTTGTATGGCAGCTTTGCTAGCAATGAGTCAAGAATTTTTGTTTACCAGATCATGTAATAATTTTTTCTTTAGTTTTTAAAGCAGATTTAGGTTTACAAAAAAATTGAGCAGAAAATGCAGAAACGTTCCGTAAACTCCTCTCCCTTCTGCCCACAGTTTCCCCTGTTACTAACATCTTGTACAGGCGTGGCGCCTTTGTTACAACTGATTAACTAATATTAACATATTGTTATTAACTAAAGTCTATAGTTTATATTACATTTATGTTGTACAGTTCTATCAGTTTTGACAAATGCATACTGTATTCCACCTATTCATCCCTATTCAACTACTTTATTATTAAGGATACGTTTTCTGGATATATTCTTGGTTGACAGTCCTTTTCTTTTAGACCATTGATTTGTCACCCACTGTCTTTTGGTCTCCATGGTTTCTGGCAAGAAATCAGCAGTTAATCTTATTGAGGCTCCCTTGTATGGGATGAGTCACTTCCTTTCGTGGCTTCAAGATTCTCTCTATCTTTAACTTTTGATAATGTTGTGCCTACGTGCAAATCTGTTTGAATTAATGCACCTTAGGTTTGTTGAGCTCTTGAATATGTAGATTAATGTTTTGAATAAAATTTGGGGAATTTTTGACAATTATTGCTTCAAATATTATTTCTGTGCCTATCTCTCTTCCCTTTCTCTCTGGGACCCCCATTATAGATATGTTGGAATGCTTAATGATGACCCACAAGTCTCTGAGACTCAGCTTGTTTCTCTTTATTTTTTATGTCTCTTACTTTGGATAATCTGATATTGGTTAAATTGTATCCCCTAAAAAAGATGTCTTGAGGACTTAACCCCTGTAACTGTGTTTGAAGAATAGGGTCTTTCTTTGACGATATCATCAGTTAGGTCTTACCAGAGTAGGGTGGGTCCTAATTCTAATCCTTTCTGAGTGGTGTCTTATAAAAGAGAAGGATAGACATGGAGACAGGGTCATACACACAGAGGGAAGCAGCATGTAAGGATCCATATACACACCAAGGCACACCAACTAACACATGGGAATACCAGAAACTGCTTCCTTTAGAGATAAGAGAAGGAGAGAGCATAGCCTTACCAATGCTTTAAAGAAGACTTCTAGCCTCCAGAACTGTGGAAAAATGTGGGAAAATTTCTATTCTTTAAAATCACCCACTTGTGGTACTTTGTTATGGCATCCATAGGAAATGAAGGTGTTTGGTACCAGAGAGTGGGGGTGCTGCTGTAACAAATACCTGAAAATGTGGAAGTGGCTTTAGATTGGATAATGGGTAGAGGCTGAAAAAGTTTTTAGGCAGTTGAGAGTAAATCCTAGATTGTCTTGGAGAGATTGTTGTTGCTAGGTGCCCTTGAGTCAGTTGCAATTCTTAACAAGCCTATGTACAACAGTACAAAACACTACCTGATTGGTAAAATTATGGGCATTAAGGGCAATTCTGGTGACGACTCAGAAAGAAACAAGAATACTATGGTGAAAGCTTCTATCATGAATAGAATGTTGAAAATGTGAGTGCTATATGTGCTTCAGTGAGAACCTCAAAGGAAATGATAAACATGTTATTGGATCCTGGAGGAAAGATGACCCTTGTTATAAAAAGATGAAGAATTTGACTGAATTATGTTGGAATCTTTTGTGAAAAATAGAGCTTGTAAGTGAAGAACTTGGATATTTATCTGAGGAGATTCCTAAAAATAATTTTGAATGTATAGCATGGTTTCTCCTTGCTGTTTATTGTAAAATGCAGCAAGAAAGAGATAGATTGAGAAAAGAACTATGGAAAAAGAAAACAGAACTTGAAGATTTGAAAAATTTACTGTAAAAGTTAAGAAACCATACTCAAGTGGCTAGAAAACCATTTGCTAAAAAAATTTAGCATGTAGCCTATGGATCAAATCAACCATCTCAGTGGATGGTTTCAACTGATTGCTTTTTTTCCTATGCTTTGGTCTTACACTTACATCTTTGTTTATTTGCATGTCTCCTGATTTTTGTTTGTTTTAAACTGGATTTTTAAAATAACATAATGTGGTAACTCTCAAAATCATATTCTTCACTACTCCCAGAGTTTGTTTTTGCCGTTTGTGGTTATTGTTTTTGTTTTTTTTTCTTCAGTTAAATACTTTAATGAATTCATTATTGCGTGTGGACACTGAAGTCTCTCCTCAGATACCTTGGTAGTAAGTCAATGATTTGACAGAGATTTCCTTAGGTCCCTGCAACCAGTAATTCTGACAGTCTTTGCCAAGCAGCTATAGGTAAAGAAGTTGAGACATACTTTCAACGTGCATCCGGGCAGTTGACAAATCTGCCTTAATCTTTACTGTTTGCTTTCCTAGAGCCTCAAAGTCATTTAGGGGTTGGACTTAGTACCTTCTCAGGTCTTACTTGAGCAGGCACAGTATCTTGGGCAAGTACACAGCCCTACACATGTAAGTGATCTTTTAGAATCCCAGGATTATGTCAAAGCTTTTCAAAGCCTTCATGGACATCTCATTCCAAGCTTTTTCTTTTATGCTCTTTGGTTAAGGTATTATTTCCCCTAACTCTTATCTACTGCATCAGGCAAATGTCAAGTCAAATAATTATCTCTAAATGTTCTTGACAAATGCCCAAGGGAAAAGTATTTTCTCAGATCAGGAGCTCCAAAATAGGTCAAATAATGATAGCCTTTAAAGTGGGGTTATCCAGAGAACCACCAAATAGGTCAAATAATAACAATTTTCTGCAAATGAGCCTGGTGGCTGCCAGGATGCTGGTTTTCACCATGATTGAGGGCTATTGGTTTTCAAGGCCTTTGCAGAGCGGGAGAAAGGGGTAATGAGAATAAAAGTTAAAAAATCACAGAGTGCGCTGTTTTTGCTGAGATTCATCCACTTTTCTTGAATAAACATGTACCAGATTGCTGCAAGTTGTGGTTAATACCTAGAGTCCTGAAAACGTTCCTAATGACCATTTTTGCCAGTTTTCTTACTACATTTATGGGGGAGATAAATTTCACAGGTCCTTACTCCACTAGGAAACCCTGGTGGCGTAGTGGTTTAGTGCTACAGCTGCTAACCAAAGGGTCGGCAGTTTGATCTGCCAGGCACTCCTTGGAAACTCTACAGGGCAGTTCTACTCTGTCCTATAGGGTCACTATGAGTTGGAATCAACTCAACAGTACTGGGTTTGTTTTTTTTTTTTTCACTCCACCATTTCATTGACATCATTCCTCTGTCCTATGTGTTACTATAGGATTGAATATCATTAGCTTTAAAAATAATCAAAACCAAAAGAAATTGAAACAGAAGGTTTATTCTGAACAGTTATTCTATATGCTTATAGGGAGACCATTCTGATTCTAAAAAAAAAAAAAAGCAAATGGCTCAAAGTAGACTACTTGCAGCAAAGATTATAAAGAGGAAAAAAAAAAAAAAAAACCCTGTTGCCGTTGAGTCGATTCTGACTCATAGTGACCCTATAAGACAGAGTAGAACTGCCCCATAGAGTTTCCAAGAAGTGCCTAGTGGATATGAACTGCCGACCTTTTAGTTAGCATGCATAGCACTTAACCACTACACCACCAGGGTTTCCTTATAGAAAGAAGGCGGAGGGGAAGAATAGAAGATCATTCACTGGCTAATATTAACATGATTGAACCCTGCCCTTCTTGTTTTACTGAAATCAATTGATAGCAGATTACTAAGTCGTCTCTGGCCTAGCAACTAAATATTTGGCCTTCTATTCCACTGCTACCATGGGACCTTTTGAAATTTAAATTAAGTAAGCCTAGAGTCTTTTTCATTCAATCACTAGGTGATGGTTTTGCTATTGACTGCTCTTGAACTTCTGGCAGTTCCCTGTCCAGGTACTGCATCAACCACTTTTGGATGATCTTCAGCAATATTTAACTTGCATGTGAGTGGCTCAGTGGTTAAGAGCTAAGGCTACTAATCAAAAGGTCAGCAGTTTGAATCCACCAGCCACTCCTTGGAAACTCCATGGGGCAGTTCTACTCTGTCCTATAGGGTCCCTATGTGTCAGATTTGGCTAGACAGCAATGGGTTTTGGTAATATTAATGATATTGTTTCAAAATTTCCACATTCCGTTAAATCACCTTTCTTTGGAATAGGAAGAGGTAAGAAAAGTCTACTAGCAACTTTGAGTGAAAAAAACAGACCAGAGGAACCACTGGCAGGATTAATTTGGGGTCAGAAATTTTTAGGTGCTTGGATAATAAATATCTCTTGAAATGAAAATAAACTATTTTTAATTTAAAAAATTGTACATTAGCACATTCTAATAAGATATCTTATATCTGATTTTAATTCTGATTTATTATCAAAACCTTAGTCATAACCTCTGCCTATATGTAAATACTCTTCCAAATTCAGTGAATGTTTTCCTAAATAACACACTTTACTTTGTTAGTTGCTGTTGAGTAGGCTCCAACTCATGTAGATCTTGTTTATAATAGAACAAAAGGTTGCCTGGTACTGGGCCATCTTCATGATTGTTGGTATGTTTGAGTCTATTGTTGCTCATTGAGGTTTTCCCTCATTTCCATTGATTTTCTACTTTAGAACATCTACCGGTAATATCCTTTTCCAGGGATTGTTTTTTTCTGATGATGTACCCAAAGTTAGTAACCTGAAGTCTCACCATCCTCCCTTCTAAGGAGCATTCTGGTTATATTTCTTCTAAGACTGATGGTTTGTTCTTCTGGTAGTCCACTGTATATTCAATATTCTTCACCCAACAATTTGAATGCGTAGATTCTTCTATCATCTTTTTTCATTGTCCGGCTTTTGCACGCATTTGAGGCTATTGAAAAGACCATGGCTTGGGTCAGGAGCATCTTAGTCATCAAAGTGACGTCTCTGCTTTTTAACACTTTAAAAAGTTCTTTTGCAGCAGATTTGCCCAGTGCAATACATTGTTTGATTTCTCAACTGATGCTTTGGTGACATTTATCTTCACCCTTTTCCTTCAACATATATCTTTTCTCTAAACACCCTGATGCTTTAGAATTATTCAACTACTGAGGTTCAACTCTCTCTGAAGTTTAAAAAAAAAAAAAGTGTCATCAAATGACATGCAAGCATATAAATATTACAAACCTTCTGTGTATTAGGTATAGTGGCCATGGATTAGCTTATGGAGACTAAGCAAGATTCATTCCGTGCTTCCAGGCCTGAGAGTTCTTGGAGGCGTTTAAGTGATATTGTTTCTTTTGGCTATATTATGCCAAACTAACATCAAATCTTTTCAAGGGCTATAATTTCTGAAATTGCATGCTGTAAATCTAGAAAGGCAAAGCTCATATGCCCTCAAAGTAGATCCTGTATATTCATGTACTTGTTAGACCCATTTTAATAATACATTTTTTCCTTTGAGGAATTGCCAAGAATTTAAATTAAATGATTTTCATGGAAAACAAGCCCACGTTTAATTCTGAGTGTCTTTTTGATAGGAAGGAGATAATCTCTGCAAATGTAAATATGTTTTATTATCTTACCAAAAGTGCCATTGAATTCCATATTTCACTATTTTTAAATTAGGGTTATTTTACAGAATTTTAGAGCTTGCTGCTAACCAAAAGGTCAGTAGTTTGAATCTATCAGCCACTCCTTGGAAACCATATGGGGCAGTTCTACTTTCCCATAAGGTCGCTTTGAGTGGGAATTGACTCAACAACAATGGGTTTTTTGGTTTTGCAAGGACAATATAGTGTTGAATTCTTCCCTTACCTTGACCAGACAGTATGTCAGACATAGAATTTGCAAACTTTCTCATAGCAATCAGTGACTGTCTGTTTACACTTTCACTATTCCTAAAATAGAAGTTATCAGCTCCTGTAACTAGAACATAGGCCAACCCTGCACAATCAATGTGACCTTTATAATCATTAATAATCAGAGGGAAAAATGTACTCAGCAATAGTGCCTAAACGGAAGCCATCCATTTCATTGAGACTAGACTGTAAACTCTATGTAGGCAATGATTTCTTTTTTCAGCATTCGATCCCAGGTTTGAGCACCATACCTGATGAAATAGTGGGTAATCAATAGTATATGCTGAAGGAGTGAGTGAACGAGTGACTCCCATGCTCAAATTCTGTTTCATTAATTTAACCATAATTTACCTCTTGTATGTAGAACCACACTTTCCTGCCTGGCATTTTTGTTCATAATCAAAATACTGTATATTTCTGTAAGATTTTGAAATTTACAAAAACACTTAAACACTACACTTTCTGATCTGGGACTTTGAATAGAGCAAGGCTTTATTACAGTTTCATGAATAACCACACTTGCCCTGGAAGAGTTTGAGTTAGAGTTATCAAGAGCCACTGGCGAAAAAATGTCAAGAAAGGAATTCAAGCTCAGGGCTTATAACTCCTGGGTCCCTGTGTATTTCACTGTGCCCACATATTTTAAATAGCACTTTTTAAAATTTGCAAGACATCTTCCCTTTAATTACCTTGTGTGATCCTTTTATTTCTGCCACTTGCCCAATTTTAAGACAGGCAAGGTTTTCATTACCTATTTGTGTAGCAAATAACCTTCCAAAACTTAGTCACTTGCACCAACTATTTATTACAATGCTTCATGGTTGTATGTGTTGATTGGGCTCAAGTGAGTGTTTTCTTATTTAAGGTCTCTCGTAAAGTTGTGGTCAGATGATGATAAGGGCTGAAGTCATCTGGAGGTTCAAATGGGCTGGACAGCCGAGAGAATCTCTTCATTTACATGCCTTACACCTCAGCTAGGATGGCTGAAAGAGAGGATGACCTCTCCACATGGCTAGCTTGGGCTTCCTCACAGCTTCGGGTCTCATTGTGCTTTAGCTTCTTAAGCAGCAGCTGGCTTTTCCCAGAGTTCATATTCCAGGAGAGCAAGGAAGAAGCATTCTACATTCTGTTGTGTGCACAGGGCCAGACCCAATTCATTGTGGATAAAGCCTATACAAAAATGTGAGTACTGAAAGACATGGTTCATTGAGGGACCATCTATGAAGACTAACTGTAATAGGCTCTGTGCTACAATGATGAGCATATAGACTGTAGAGCTGGATGACTACTTTCCTTACCTATAAGCAAGGAATGACTTATTAATTAGATGACTTCGGGAAAGTTACTTAATTTTTCTTGTCCTTAGCTTTCATACCTGTTGAAAATATAGCATTTGCTATCTACTAAATCCATTGCCATTGAGTTGATTCCAACTCCTAGCAATCCTATAGGACAGAGCAGAACTGCTCCATAGGGTTTCCTACTAGGTTGTATACATTTTAAATGAGATATCCAACATGAATGAACTTTGCAAACTACAAAGTGTTATCTCATTTATTAATATTGCATTCGATGTTAGCTTCTGATCTTTGAAAACCAGTCATTTTTCACTAACGACATCTCTATATTCAGAGATTATAAATTCCAGGTCAAATTTTATCATATGAACCCCATGCTCCACCTCCACCACCATGGTATTTCATGATTATGTGTAGAAATAGCTTTAACACGTAACTCATTTTCCAAAGCCGTCTCTGACTAACCGTGCCTCCCCCTTCTTGATACCAAATGTATCTCAAACCCGGTAAAAGTTGGGGTCTAAGGACTTGTCTGGACAACCTTTCTTCACGGACTCAACCCTTCACCTAAAATTATCTCCTCAAGAATTAATCCTTTAGTAGTTTTAAAGTAGGTTAAGTCTTAGTAACTTGAGCAGATGGTTTCACCTATTTAGCAGCAAGTACAATCCCAGGAGTTGGTTTTCACCCAGTTGTTAAATATTCATTACTTTTCACTCTAATTTAGGAAAAAATAAGAGCCTGAGGGAATAGAAAATAGGACAGTTGCAAGTGTGTTTATTTTGAAGGAGAAAAGAAGAACATTTGAGGAGAAATGAAATGCATGTATGGAGAGTTAAATTTTGAAGTATTTTTTTTTTTATTTCATTAGATTCAGACTCGGTGTAAAAAGATCTCTTGTCTCCTGAAACAATCCTTCATGCTAAATTTAATCATTGTTTTCTTTCTCTTGTTACACTAAAAGAAATATTTCAATCATAGCTCTTCCCTTAAAATAAATGCTGATGGGAATGATTCAATATGGGGGAAATAACGGTGCAGAAATCAGAGAGGATAATTTTCAGAAAAACGTTCTGTCGTAAGAGGATGGGATGCGGTTTGGTCTTTGGTGGGAACACTGAAAGAACAGCCACTCTCAAAGGAAGGAAAACCAAGGGTATGATTTTGAATGCAGGTATATTGATGGTTTTGGTGGTAGGAAGAGCAGGAATTTGTCTTTGTATTGCTTTTATTTTCTCAGTGAAATGAAAAGCAAGGTCATCAGTTGAGAAAAGAAGGAGAGGAAGTGCTGAGGCCTGAGAAGGGAGAGGCAGATGTAAAACCGGGATGAGCACATATCCCCAACAGGAACAAAGAGTCTTTTGACAGATTGATATGAATGGTGGAAAAGAAAAAAAAAAAAATTCTGTTTTCAATGCTGTAATTGCACGCTGTTTTGGCTTGGAACTGTTAATAGTCATCTTTTCAAAGGGGCAGAAAAGAGCTCGTGAAAATAAAGACAGTGAGAGAAAAACAGCCCAGATGTGGAAAGAGAGATGTAAAATTCTGATGTCACCAGATGAGGACATGGAAGTAGCCAAACTTGAAGCCAAAACTCCCCTTGGACTTTTCTATTACACAAACTAATAAAAACCTTTGTTAATTATGCTTTTTAGAATTGGGTTTTTGTCACTTGCAACCCGAAGAGTACTTACTATATCAGATGGCTGAGGAATATAAACCGGTTGTCATGGAGTCAATTCTGATTCACAGTGACGTTATAGAACAGAGTAGAGCTGCCCCATAGGGTTTCCAAGGAGTGGCTGGTGTGTTCAAACAACGGACCTTCTGCTTAACAGCCGAGCTCTTAATCACTGCACCACCAGGGCTCCTGAGGAGTATAGAATTAAGCTTTAAAGAGTTAAATCTTCAAATGACCAGAAAAGTTGTATAACAAAGAGTTTATCAACTTGGTTATGAGGATGAGTTTTGGAATAATAAAAGTTTGAACCTTGGCTGTTCCACTTATGAGACATGGTAACTTTCAATTTAATTAATCTCTCAGAGGTTCACATCCACATCTTTGAAATGTGTTTAATGATGGTAAGAGCTACATGTATTAAGCGGTTATTATGTCCTGAGCATATCCAAAAAAAAAAAAAAAAAAAAAAAAACCCAGTGCCTTCAAGTCGATTCCTACTCATAGTGACCCTATAGGACAGAGTAGAACTGCCCCATAGTTTCCAAGGAGTGCCTGGCAGATTTGAACTGCTGGCCCTTTGGTTAGCAGCCGTAGCACTTAACCACTACTCCACCAGGGTTTCCCCTGGGCGTACACCAATGGTTTATATTTATTACCATAATCACGTCTTCCAATTCTTCAGTGAAACAGGTATTATTATCTTGATTTTGAACAAGAGGAACTGAGACTCAGCAGCCCAACATTCCATAAGTAAGGTGGTATGGAATTCAGGTTTATATAACCTCAAACCTAATGTGACCATGAGACTTAGTTCACCTGCACCTATTCCAGTTTATGCCTATTGTACCCACATTTCATCTGATTAGCATAGCGTTTTGCTCTCAAAAGAGTATGTTTGGACAGTAAATTATATGGTCACTTTTGCAGGTTAGGTTTCCCAGGAAGCCAGCCTGAAAAAGTGACTGTATAATTCAGCCAGAGTTTAGCTTGCTGGAAATTTATTGGGGAACGCTCTCTAGATCTCTACCTGAGGGGGAAGGAAAGGAAGCAAAATTGGACAGAGGGAGAAACAAAAACCTCAGCCAACTCCACAGGGGGCTTTGGATTTGTTCCATTTGGAGCAAGGGATCAGAGCCTTCATATTTCTGCATTGTCCCATCCATTGCATGTGGTGTGGCAGCAAGAAAGGGAGCAAGGTCCAGGGAAAGGTGGAAGGCTATTTCTGGAGAGGGTTGACAGCTGAGAGCTTTTCTGCTGGCAGCACAGCCAGCAGTTGAGGGAATCTGTCCTTCTGTCCAGTAGCAGGATCTGGGCAGCATGTCACAGTATCCACTACAGTTGTAAAATTTCATTATGCACAACACACTGCCTCCGGACAATCAGAGGATTAGAAAAAGTATTACTTACTAATGGTATATATACGTGGATATATGTAGAGGTTATATTCCCAGGAGTCTAATTGATCCTGGATATATGGAGAGATTAAATTAGATTCTTGGGAATATATGACCAGAACTGGTTGCTGACAACTCCAACTCATGGCAACCCCTTGCATGTCAGAGTAAAACTGTGCTTTATAGGGTTTTTAGTGGCTGATTTTTCAGACGTAGATCACCCACCCTTTCTTCTGAGGCTTTTCTGGGTGAATTCAAATCTCCAACCTTTCAGTTAGCAGTCAAGCACATTACCTGTTTGTGCCACCCGGGGATGGTGCAAATGGTTTGCACTTGACTACTAACCGAAAGGTTGGTGACTCAAACATACCCAGTGGCACTACAGAAGAAAGGCCTGGCGATCTGCTTCCTTAAAGATTATAGTCAAGTAAATCATATAGAGCAGTTCTACTCTGTAATGCATGGGATTGCCATGAATCAGAATCAATTTGACAGCAAAGCGAGATATATATACACACACACATATATATACATATATAACCAAAACCCGTTGCTATCGAGTCAATTCTGACTCATGTCGACTCTTAAAAACCCTATATATATACATATATATATATATATGTATACACACACATATATATACATAATGTGTTGTTAGTTGTTGTTAGGTACAGTCACATTGATTCTGACTCGTAGTGACCCTAGGTACAACAGAAGGAAATACTGCCTGGTCCTGCACCATCCTCACAATCATCGTTATGTTTGAGCCTATGGTTGCAGCTACTATGTCAATCCATCTCCTTGACAGTCTTCCTCTTATTCACTGACCCTCTACTTTATCAAGCATGATGTCCTTCTCCAGGGACAGATCCCTCCTGATAACATGTCCAAAGTACTTGACCCTATAGGAACTGCCCCACAGAGCGCCTGGTGGATTCGAACTGCCAGACTTTTGGTTAGCAAACATAACTCTTAACCACTACTCCACCAAGGTTTCCATATATGTATATACAGACACGTACATACACACATACACACAACACACACACAAACACACATATTCAATAAGCGGCAGCAGTTATTACTATATTACACAGTACATGGTGCAATATATTATTTCTGATAAATATTATAATAATATAAATATTATTATCTTAAAGTCATCATTTAAAAACTAGGAATTTGAAATTACTGAAAAATAAGATTTACAAAAAACTCTAAGAGTTTGTTTAACTTGAAGGATTTCCAAGAGAGGCCTAACACTGTGCCCTGTCATTCTGAAGTGCCCCCAGAAAGCTGAGAGCTGAAGGTGCCAAGGGACAGAGAGAATCTGGGTGTGGCTAAGCTAAAGAAACCTCATATGATCAGGTGGTGGAGGGAGCTGGGGTGACTGGGAGATATATATGACTATTAAACGTGCTATGAAATCCACTGATTCTCCTACTCACACACTTTTGACATTCTCAATCACTTCAGGGACAAAGAGAAAAAAATATGTAGACTCTGTCTTGTTTGAGAGCAAAGCCCATGACTGGAGTAGCCATAGAGAAGGACTATCTGGAAATCCCAATAAAAACTTCCCTCTAAACAACTTCACTCTGGCCATGTCTGTCTCCTCACTGTGGTATTTGTCAAATCCACTCCTAAAATGGTGTAGAAATAACCAGGGCCTTAAAATAAAATAAGCGTCTTACCAGTAAAAGAGAGAGTCCCTATCAGATTACTCTGCCATGATTGCAAGCAAAGACATCCTATTCTTTCAGAGCTTGGAGACTCTGAGTGTGCACACTCATAGCTAGATATTTGGAACTTCCAAACAAAAAATTCAGAAATTTACTCTGGTCTGAGAACAACAAGTAGATAGTGAATCACCCTCATGGAGTAGCTTCTCAGGCAATATGTTTGGGGGATGGAGAAAAATACCATTGTTGGTTGATTCCCCCTTCCTCTGAGTGTAGCTGGCCGTTTTATCCTCTCTGACACTTTTCTCATGCTAACCAAGACCGTCAGGGTAGTCTGGTAAAAAAAAAAAAAGTCTGGTAGCAGTTACAAATTTGTAAGGCCTAAGTGAAGTTAACTCTTGTACTATAAGAGGAACTTTGAGAGCAATACAATGTTCAGTTAACAAGTATTTTAAAGATTATTTTGATCTTCATTAACTTTTGCAATGATTTTGCCTCAGTTTTTAATCCATGATTCCCCTAGATCTTTCAACGGTTGCTTTGGGTAGTAGGCATACTTTAGAATGTATCTGTGAATTCTGAAAAGGAAAATAAAGGAATTAGATCTCCTTCCTTGGAGTACAATTTATGAGTCATATAGTGTAAATAAAATTAATGTAAAGCTTCACGTTAGCTCCAGTTGGTGGGAAATAGCCAAGATATTTTCAAAACTACCTTAAAAACAAATGTGGAGTAGATTTTTTATGTTGGGAGAGCTTTTGGTGGTGTTGGTCACTGGCATGCTCCTAAACTCCATGAACCCTTGACCTTGGTTCATATAAAGACAGTGAGAACTGGTCCCGGCTATTAAGGAAATCTTGACATAGACACATTCTTTCTTTTATAGTGAGAAATAAAATGATTTTCTTTTACTCTGGGGAGAGGCTATTAAAGCTGAATATTCCAGTGCTCTTTTTTCTCTAAGGGGGAGGGAAGTTCATTCGCACACTCCAAAGGAGGCGTACGCTTCACTCTGTAATTTTTTCATATAAATGCACAATATGGGGGAAATTTCTGCTGTTTGAAAGGACAATAAAAAGCAAGCCTGTTAAGAATGTGGACTGTTAAGAATTCTTCCTATAAAAGGAAGAATGAGAAAAATTCCTAGGCTAGCTTCTAAAAACTTAACATTTAAATTATTAGGTGAGTTACTTAACTATCTAAAGTAATTAATTTTTATTTAAATTATTATTAAATTATTTCTTATCATTATAAAGGGTGGAAACTAGTCAGACAACTAACTGTTACAATGTTTTCAAGCATTTATCATATGTCTAAATAATTGCTTTCAGTACAAATGATTGTTATCCTTACATGCCATCCAGTTGGTTCCAACTCATAGAGACCCCAGGCACAACAGAAGGAAACACCGCCAGGTCCTGCACCATCCTCATGATTGTTGTCATGCTTGAGCCCACTGCTGTAGCCTCTGTGTCAACCCATCTCGTTGAGGGTTCTCCTCTTTTTCGCTGGCCCTCTACCTTACCTAGAATGATGTCCTTCTCCAGGGACTGGTCCCTTCTAATAATATGTCCAAAGTAAGTCAAATAGTAGAATGAACTGAAATGCAGATGAAATTTATTACTTTTATTTGAGGAACTTTAACTTTGTGATGTAGTAAAATAAAAACTAGCATATATTACTTCTGAATGTTTCTTCCTGGGTTTTTACTATAGTTATATGCCCAAATATACAAAAAATTCAAGTAAATTAAAAGAATTCATAAATGCTATATTTATTTTGCTACAACACAACTATGTATAGTTTCCTATGACACAACCACAAGTTTGTTATTTATATTGATTTATAGTGATATTAATCTGTATCCATCTTTTTTTAGGACTCAGTGACGCCATAAAACATTAGCTTACTTGCCTACATTTTTATTTTTGACACAGCTTCCTAGGACTACACTACTTTATCATTTGGTTATAATTTGCAAAAAACAGAAAAGGAAAAGGAAGGGAAGGTGCGAGAAGAAAAGGAAAGGAGAGGGAAGGGAGGGAGGGAGGAAAGAAGGGAGCGAGGGAGGGAGGGAGGGAGCGAGGGAGGGAGGGAGGGAGGGGGGAATGAAAGAAAAGTAAGTTACTAGGCAATGAAAATATTGATACTTCTGTGGTTTTTGCCAGGTATAGGTAGCAATTTTAAAAATAAAATATCTCTCATATTCAGTTCAGAACTACTGACTAACAGTGATATAAACCTAGACTAGGCAGCTGATAGTTCTTACAAGATAAAAAAATAATTAAACAAATAAGCAAAAATCTACACTTTAAATTTCGTTGCTCTTTGGAAGCAAACTTCATCCTAACGTACTAGCAATTATTGGCTTAGTGTTTCAGAAGTGCTTGCTACCAAAAACCAAACCAAATCCAGTGCAGTCGAGTCGATTCTGACTCAAAGCGACCCTATAGCAATCCTATAGCGACCCTATAGGACGGAGTAGAACTTCTGAGGAGCACCTAGCGGATTTGAACTGCCGACCCTTTGGTTAGCAGTGTAGCACTTAACCACCAGGGTTTTCAAGTGCTTGCTAGTGCTGTGTTATTCAG
This sequence comes from Elephas maximus indicus, assembly GCF_024166365.1. Taxonomy (NCBI): domain Eukaryota; kingdom Metazoa; phylum Chordata; class Mammalia; order Proboscidea; family Elephantidae; genus Elephas; species Elephas maximus. Next base: position 33,886,317 of record NC_064836.1, on the reverse strand, counting down.
GAGAATAAATGCAATGAAGAAATACATTTATAGACAATGAAGTGGGAACCGAACAGATACTATGGACAATTGGCTAGGACAATTTTCAAGTACTCAACCTACCTTGCTTTTTAAAAATCGAAGATTGCTTTCTAGCACTCAAATGCAAAAACACCTTTTAGAGTTAGAATTTCACTACACGAATCTTAGTCTCCTGTAAAGAGTCATAGTTTATAGTCTTTTTGCCTCATTAAAATCATAGTAACTTCAGGAAAATTACAGGGCCCATAAGCAGAAAATAATCTGATGTTCTGACATAAAAATGAGCTTTGTTTCCCCACTGGAAAGAAAGAGAAATAACTGTTCATCTTCTTAAAGCTGAAACACATGAAGCAGTAAGAACTGAATGACACTTTCACGTGAAACTTTTTTATAAAGATGGGTCAACAATGTTTTTTTTTAATCATTTTATGCAAGTTTGATCTAGCTCAATTTTTGCTGATTTTATATCTTATGCTTTTCTCACTTCCCTAACCAAATGTAGAGAACAAAATCATTTAGTTGTTCAATAAACTCTAGTCTTTATGGTCTTGATATCATGAAGTCGCCAATTACTGGTGATTTAATTTCTGTAATATACCCAAAATGCTTTTTTTTTTTTTTTCTTTCAAAGAAGGAAACATTTCGAACTGAGATATGGCCCATTGAACTGAACTGGGATTCCATTTGATATTTCTACAATAGTATTTTACATTTGAATTCCAACAAGTGTTTTATTTTTTCCGCCACAAGGTGGGTTACTTAATCATTTCAGTAGATTAACCTTTATAAAAAAAAATATATATATATATATATTTTTTTTTTATACAAAATGGAAATGAAGACATGTGCATTTATGCAGTTTCCCAGACTCAATTCTTGCCTCAAGCTTGTGTTTATTTTTATTAAGCACAGTAGTTCAGATACCAGGTGAATACCTAGGAGAAAGAGAAAATTAATTCAAAAAGTAATAGTAAAAAAAAAAGGACAAACGAAAACACAAAACTATACAGCATACCAGGAAGCCTTTTCCGTTAAAAACCTTAGTTGTTCCTTTCAGTATGTTTGAGTTTCAGCATTTTGTAGCAATTAGAAAAGACCGTCTCTTTTTATTAGACTTTTGCCCTTAGAATTAGGACAAAATTATTTTCTTCAAGAACTATTTGGCTATCGAAATGTATTTTAACATAGACTGTAATACATACAAAAACAAAGGACTTTATATTATTAACAAAGTTTTAGCCTTATGTCTTCACATAGGGATAAGAATATTAAAATGAAACGTTTCAATTTTTTTCTCCTGGTGTTTTTAGTCTTACAGAGGCCAAATGCATCAGAGAAAATACTGAGAATCATCCATAATTACTAAAAAAAAAAAATCCAAAATGATGTCATCAAGCCACAGTAGCAGCTTCCTCTCTGTCATTTTTGTTTAAAACCGGTGCGAACAAACTTTTAGAATATTCTTTGTTGGAGTCTACTTAAAGCCCTACTCGATTATAAACCAGAATCCTTTTACTGTTAAGAGATCAAAAGTGTTTCTGTCCTTTGTGGGAAATGTAAATTTCATGTCCTAATTTTTTTTTTTTTTAATGCTAAATGACATTTGGTGGCCAAGGAAATGGATATGCCAGGGAAAACCACAACAGAAAGACTGTCTTTTCTTGACAGTGTGATTTGCATAGCTACCTTTCCATTGCTATTGTCTTTATACATAACCAGTATCTTTTCAGATGCAATTTCTTGAACCCCTGACAAGGAGTTGGCATGGCACGGTCTCAGATTACAGGTTACATTTGGGCACAGGGAAGGCTAAGAATGACTTTTTTTTCATTTTTTCTATTGACACCAACAGCTTGCTTATTGTCTAAGGAATGGTATTTTAAATAGAGTAGAAAAAATATGAAATTATAATTAAATAGCATAAATTGTCTATTTTTAAAATATATTCAGAAAAAAAAGACTTGCTAAAGTACTAAGGTATGATTTTGATCTTCCAGAGAAAAATATATTGTGGAGAAATGGAAGTGGAATCAAAGAAGAGATTAGAAAAAATTGAGAAAATTATTAGCATGTTACCCAAAAAGCCAAACCCACTGCCATCGATTCCGACTGATAGCCACCCTATAGGACAGAGTAGAACTGCCCCATAGAGTTTCCGAGGGGCACCTGGAGGATTCGAACTGTCAACCTCTTGGTTAGCTGCTGTAGCACTTAACCACTACAACACCAGGGTTTCCACATATGTTCAAATGATTTGACACAGAATATATTTTAAGTTTACTTTGAATTTTAAGTTTAATGATTACAGGAAAGACATTTTAAGTAAGATATCAATCTCTCTCAATAAAGAATACACAAGAGAAGATAGCTTAATTTGGAGTATGAGTATTAGAGAAATATATGGCTGTATATAGGAATGAGAGCTCTGGTGGCACAGTGGTTAAGAGCTCAGCTGCTAACCAAAAAGGTCTATAGTTCGAATCCACCAGCCACTCCTAGGTAACCCCATGGGGCAGTTCTACTCTGTTCTACAGGGTCTCTATAAGTTGGAATTGACTTGATGGTAGTGGCTTTGTTTTTTTTTGGGGGGGGGGTTGTATAGAAATAATGACATCCATAATGCCTCTGGCCTTGCAATTCATAAGAGTTGTTACCCAAACCAGGAGTACCTTGTGCA